>NW_004444017.1:8700312-8708568 GCF_000243295.1 Trichechus manatus latirostris
GGGAGTATTCCATCCTTTTCTATGCTCTGAAATACCTTTAGTAGTAGTGGTGTTAACTCTTCTCTGAAAGTTTGGTAGAAATCTCCAGTGAAACCGTCCGGGCCAGGGTTTTTTTTTTTATTGGGAGTTTTTTAATTACCAGTTCAATCTCTTCTTTTCTTATAGGTTTATTTAGTTGTTCTACCTCTGTTTGTATTTCTTTAGGTAGGTAGTAAGTTTCTAGAAATTTGTCCATTTCCTCTAGGTTTTCAAATTTCTTAGAGTAAAATTTTTCATAGTAATCTGTTATTATTCTTTTAATTTCAGTTGGGTCTGTTGTGATATGGCCCATTTAATTTCTCATTTGGGTTAGTTGCTTCCTCTCCTGTTTTTCTTTTGTCAGTTTGGCCAATGGTTATTGATTTTGTTCATCTTTTCAGAGAACCAGAGTTTGGTCTTGTTAACTCTTTCAATTGTTTTTCTATTCTCTATTTCATTTAATTCTGCTCTAATGCTTATTATTTCTTTTTGCTGGCGCCCAAGGGCTTCTTTTGCTGCTCTCTTTCTACTTATTTGAGCTTAATGTTTTGATTTTGATTTTAATGTTGAGATTAATGTTTTGATTTTGGCTTTTTCTTCTTTTTGGATGTGTGAATTTATTGCTATAAACTGACCTCTGAGCACGCTTTTGCTGTGTCCCATAGGTTCTGAGAATGTGTTTTCATTCTCATTTGACTCTGTGAATTTCTTTATTGCATTCTTAATTTCTTCTATAAACCAGTAGCTTTTGAGCAAGGTGTTGTTCTGTTTCCATGTGTTTGATTTTTTTTTTCCCTTGCTTTTTCTATTACTGATTTCTACTTTTATGGCTTTATAGTCAGAAAAGATGCTTTGTAATATTTTGACGCTTTGGATTCTGTTAAGGCATGCTTTATGGCCTAATATGTGGTCTATTCTGGAGAATGTTCCATGTGCGTTGGAAAAGAAAGTATACTTTGCTGCTGTTGGGTGGAGTGTTCGGTATATGTCTAAGAGATCAAGTTGGTTGATTCTGTCTTTATAGCGCTTTTTTCTGGATGTTTTGTCCTTCGCTTAAAGTGGTGTGCTGAAGTCTCCTACTACTATTGTGGAGCTATCTGTCTCCCTTTTCAATGCTGTTAGAGTTTGTTTTATGTATTTTGGAGCACTATCATTAGGTGTACAAATATTTATTATGGTTATATCCTCCTGGTGTAATGACCCTTTAATCATTATATAGTGTCCTTCCTTATCCTTTGTGGTAGATTTTACTTTAAAGTCTGTTTTGTCAGAGATTAAAATAGCCACTCCTGCTCTTTTTTGAGTGTTGTTTGCCACTCTCTTTCTCTTTATTGGTGCATTTAGTCCATTTACATTCAGCATAATTATTGATAGGTATGAGTTTAGTGCTTTCATTCTGATGTCTTTTTTTGTGTGTTGTTGACAATTTCTTTGTTCCACTTAATTTTCTGTGCTGAGTTGTTTTTCTTTATGTATTTTCTTTTCATCTCTTTCATTGTTGTTGATTTTGTATTTGCTGAGTCTTTACGTTTTTCTTGTTTTTTATTTTGATGTGTAGGATTGTTAGTTTCCTTTGTGATTGCCTTAATATTTACCCCTATTTTTCTAATTTAAACCACTTTTTTATTTCTTTATGTCACCTTGACTTCCTCTCCATATGGAAGATCTATGACTACATTTTTTAGTCCCTCTTTTTTTGTTTTGATGTTGTCATCTTTTACATAGTGACATCTCTGGTTCCCTATTTTCAGTGTTTTAGCTTTGATATATTTTTCTGACTTCCCTATCTGGACTGATATCTGGTTGCTCTGTCCTGTGTTCTAGTCTTGGGTTGTTATCTGATGTTATTGATTTTCTAACCGGAGGACTCCCTTCAGTATTTCTTGTCGTTTGGGTTTGGTTTTTGCAAATTCCCTAAACTTCTGATTATCTGGAAATGCCCTAATTTCACCATCATATTTGAGAGATATATAATTCTTGGCTGGCAATTTTTTTCCTTTAAGGCTTTATATATGTCATCCCCTTGCCTTCTTGCCTGCATGGTTTCTGCTGAGTAGTCTGAGCTTAGTCTTATTGACGCTCCTTTGTAGATGACTTTTCGTTTATCCCTAGCTGCTCTTAAAATTCTCTATCTTTAGTTTTGACAAGTTTGATTATAATATGTCTTGATGACTTTCTTTTGGGATCTACCTTATGTGCGGTTCGATGAGCATCTTGGATAGATATCTTCTCATCTTTCACAGTATCAGGGAAGTTTTCTGCCAGCAGATCTTCAACAACTCTCTCCATATTTTCTGTTATCCCCCCTGTTCTGGTACTCCAATCACTTGTAGATTATTACTCTTGATAGTCCCACATCATTCTTAGGGTTTCTTCATTTTTTAAAATTCTTTTGTTTGATTTTTCCTCAAATAAATTGGTGTCAAGTGCTTTATCGTCAATCTCACTAATTCTGACTTCCATTGCCTCAATTCTGCTCCTATGACTTTCTATCGAGTTGTCTTAATTCTGAAATTTTATTGTTAATCTTCTGGATTTCTGTTTGCTGTCTCTCTATGGATTCTTGCAGCCTGTTAAATTTGTCATTATGCTCTTCTATAATCTTCTTAAGTTCCTCTATTGCTTTGTCTGTCTGTTCCTTCGATTGTTCTGCATCTTATCTGATCTCCTTCTTGATCTCTTGAAGAGTTCTGTATATTAATCTTTTGTATTCTGCCTCTGGTACTTCCAAGTTCTCTTCCTTCTGCATATTTCTTGATTCTTTGTTTTGGGAGCTTGCTGAAGCCATCATGGTCTGCCTCTTTATGTAATTTGATATCGACTGTTATCGCTGAGCCATCAGTAAGTTATTATATTTATTTGATGTTTGCTTACTATGTTCTAGCCTCTTGTTTTGTTTTGTTTTGATATGCCCAAATAGGCTGCTAGTGTGAGCTACTTTGATTATTGGCACCTTTGAAGTTCTATTGTCCTGTCAGCAGGTGGTTAGATCTGTTACTAGGTATGTGAGTCCAGGAGTCTGTTTACTTTTCTTGTATGGTTTCAGCTGAGGTGTCCAGGTAGTTGATCACCAATGTGTGGTGCAGGCTCTCACCTACAGTCCTAAACAGGCATGGGTGATTGGTGTAGGCACAGGTATCTGGCTGCAGTAGGGGGTCACGTGCTGAGCAATGTAGGGGGCAGACAGCTGCCCCTGAGTGTCTGGGAGGAAAGTGTGTCCCTGTTCCCTAGAACACGTAGGTGGGTGGATTTTGCAGCCAGACTATGGGCACCCAGTGCTGTTGCCTGTAAGGACTGGGAGGCACCACTTATTTCTGGACCCCCCGTCACAGGTGGCTAGGTGGTGTGGGTGGAGCCACCAGTCCTCAGGCCCTTAATATGGGTAGGTGAGGACCCTGCTTAATGGGCAGAGCAGTGTCAAATGTCACAAACTTGCTACTTCACCATATAGCTGATACAGTTGAAGTTAGGCTTCAGGTATATACCCTGTTGTGCTATGGTAATGAGGGCCTACACTGTTGAAATGGGCCCACACATGTCTATGCACGGGTGAAAGGCATTCAAAGTCCTTGGACCCCTTATACCTGTGCCTAGGCAAAGGAGCTGTGCCTACCCTGAGTTCCTGGCTTAGGGGAGCTGGCAGAATTTCTTTTCCTGTTTGTTCATTTGTTCCCTCTTCAAGGCTGGCAGAATGGCTCAGGGCATGTGACAGGTCCCACTTCTGGCTCAGAGGATTCAGCAATCGCTGAAGCTGGCCCGGGACCCAGTGCAAAGTGGGGAGGGGGCAGGTAAATGAGAAAGAGTTTTTTTCCCAAAGGAAGTGTTTTTTGATCCACATGATAGGTCCGACACATATACTTATCTTTTGCCAATCGAGCACTGCTTTTCACTGGTTCTGGAGGCCTAAGTAGACTCTCTGCTGCTGGGCCTCTCATGATGTGGAAATCGCCTCCCGAGCGCCATTGCTTGCCTCACCACGCACACCAGCCAATCAAGCCTAAAGCGTTCCAGCTTTGGCCAGGTATAGTCTGTCAACTCCTCGCTGCTTCTGAACGATCTCTCCCTCCCCCTGCCACTCAGTCTAATTCCTCATCTTTGTCTTTGATGTTCAGAGCTCCGAGATTGTCAT
The DNA here is from genome assembly GCF_000243295.1 of Trichechus manatus latirostris. Classification (NCBI taxonomy): domain Eukaryota; kingdom Metazoa; phylum Chordata; class Mammalia; order Sirenia; family Trichechidae; genus Trichechus; species Trichechus manatus. Next base: position 8,704,460 of record NW_004444017.1, read on the forward strand.
ATATAATCGATTCGCTTGATTTTTCAGGTCTTTGTTGTAAGAGGACCACAGGAAGCATCTGACTACTCTACCATCTCAGCCCCGCCTCCTAGAGATTCTGATTTAATTGGTCTGGGTTTAGTATAGAATTCAGTGGTTTTCAAAACACTCCACAGGTAATTCTAATGTTACCTGAGTTGAGAAGAGGTCCCAGGAATAGCAGCAACAGCATCACCTGGGAACTTGTTAACCCACTGCCATTGAATCGACTCTGATTCATAGCGAATCTCTAGGATAGAGCAGAACTGCCCCATAGAGTTTCCAAGGCTGTAATCATTACGGATGATGCAGGAAGCATTAAAAGAAGATGGAAGGAACACACAGAGTCACTGTACCAAAAAGAATTAGTCGAGATTCAACCATTTCAGGAGGTAGCATAGGATCGAGAACCGATGGTATTGAAGAAAGAAGTCAAAGTTGCACTGAAGGCATTGATGAAAAACAAGGTTTCAGGAATTGACAGAATACCAATTGAGATGTTTCAACAAATGGATGCACCACCGGAAGTGCTCATCTATTGTCACAGATTGAATTGGGCCCCCCCCCCAAATATCTGTCGATTTGGCTAGACCATGGTTCCCCGTACTGTGTGATTGTCTACCATTTTGTCATCTGATGTGATTTTCCTATGTGTTGCAAATCCTACCTCTATGACATTAATGAGATGCGATTATCTGCAGTTATGTTGATTAGGCAGGACTCAATCTACAAGATTAGGTCGTGTCTTAAGCCAATCTCTTTTGAGATATAAAAGAGAGAAGTGAGCAGAGAGTCATGGGGACTTCATACCACCAAGAAACAAGAGCCAGGAGTCTCTGCACTGAGAAGCTCCTAGTCCAGGGGAAGATTGATAACAAGGACCTTCCTCCAGAGCCAACAGAGAGAGAAAGCCTTCCCCTGGAGCTGATGCCCTGAATTTGGACTTCTAGCCTACTAGACTGTGAGAAAATAAATTTCTCTTTGTTAAAGCCACCCACATGTGGTATTTCTGTTACAGCAGCACTAGATAACTAATATATTAATCTCTGCCAAGAAATTTGGAAGACAGCTACCTGGCCAACCGACTGGAAGAGATCCATATTTATGCCCATTCCAAAGAAAGTTGATCCAACAGAATGCAGAAATTATCAAACAATATCATTAATATCATGCACAAGTAAAATTTTGCTGAAGGTAATTCAAAAATGTTTGCAGCAGTACATCCACAGTCAATGCCAGAAATTCAAGCTGGATTCAGAAGAGGACGGGGAATGAGGAATATCACTGCTGATGTCAGATGGATCTTGTCTGAGAGTAGAGAATACCAGAAAGATGTTCACCTTGTGTTATTGACTATGCAAAGGCATTCAACTGTGTAGATCATAAAAAATTATGGATAACTTTGTGAAGAACGGGAATTCCAGAACACTTAATTGTGCTTATGCAGAACTGTACATAGACCAAGAGGCAGTCGTTGGAACAGAACAAGGGGGTACTGTGTGATTTAAAATCAGGAAAGGTGTGCATCAGGGTTGTATCCTTCCACCATACTTATTCAATCTATATGCTGAGCAAATAATCCGAGAAGCTGGACTATATGAAGAAGAACATGGCATCAGCATTGGAGGAAGACTTACCAACAACTTGCGATATGCAGATGACACAACCTTGCTTGCTGAAAGTGAAGAGGACTTGAAGCACTTACTGATGAAGATCAAAGACTACAGCCTTCAATATAGATTACACCTCAACATAAAGAAAACAAAAACCCTCACAACTGGTCCAATAAGCAACATCATGATAAACAGAGAAAAGACTGAAGTTGTCAAGGGTTTCATTTTACTTAGATCCACAATCAATGCTGGGTTGGAAGCAGCAGTCAAGAAATCAAACAAGATATTGCATTGGGCAAATCTGCTGCAAAATACTTCTTTAAAGTGCTACAAAGCAAAGATGTCACTTTGAGGTGTGCCTGACCTAAGCCATGGTATTTTCAATTGCTCATATGTATGTTAAAGCTGACAATGAATAAGGAAGACCAAAGAAGAACTGATACATTTGAATTAGGGTGTTGGCAAAGAATATTGAATATGCTATGGACTGCCAGAAGAACAAACAAATCTGTTTTGGCAGAAGTACAGCCAGAATGCTCCTTAGAAGCAGGGATGGCGAGACTCTGTCTCATGTACTTTGGACATGTTATCAGGAGGGACCAGTCACTGGAGAAGGATATCATGCTTGGTACAGTGGAGGGTCAGCAAAAAAGAGGAAGACCCTCGAAGAGATGGATTGACACAGTGGCTGCAATGATGGGCTCAAGCATAACAAAGATTGTGAGGATGGTGCACGATGAGGCAGTGTTTCATTCTGCCATGAGTCTGAATCAACTCGATGACACCCAAGAAGAACAACAATAATCTTTAGGAAAGTGGACTGCCACATCTTTCTCCCGCTTAGCAGCTGGTGAGTTCAAATCCTCAACCTTTGGGTTAGCAGCAGAGTGCTTAACCATTGTGCCCCCAGGGCTCCTAGATGGGAACTTGTTAGAATTGTGAATTCCTGGGCCTCACTGCAGACCTACTGAATGAGGAACTCTGGTGGTGGGCCCAGCAATCCGTGTTTCCACAAGCCCTCCTGGTGGTGCTGATGCTTGCTCAAGTTTGAGACCCACTTGTCTGTGGTGCTAAGGAGAGGAAGCATGTAACTGGAAGATTCTGGAAGTTGAGTAGTTGGGGTTGGAACACAGGGCTGGGAGTGAGGGGTTCTTCACCAGGCACTCTCTCCCTTGTCTTAGCCTCAGGGTAGCAGACAGGCTCTGACAGACAGGCTCTCCAGTCAGAGCCTGTCCTGATCCCTGGGGGTGGGACATCCCTGACAGGATATTGAGGTGTGCAGTCCAGTCCTGCCATCACAGAGCCTCCTTCCAAAGCCTTCCAGTCACTTTGTTGGGAGGTCACCGCTCATTTGCCTCCCCCAGCTCTTTAGCAGGCAGGAAAGGCTGAGCCTGTGGAGGCCATAGTGAATGGCCAGAAAGGTCTCTTACTGGAGAATCCTGGCTTCCAGTTTATGGCTCCTCATCCTTTTCCCCAGAGTGGGCCCCCACTCTGAGGGCTGGCTTTATTTTATTTTTTAATCCCAGACAGGAACTATGCCTCCTTTTCTTCACATCCAACATCTCATCCTAAACAACCACTCCCCGACCCACAAGAAAAGCCACACTTTACCCAGAGCAACTGAGCCCTGAACCGCACTCCAGTGCCCCCCAACTCTTCTACCCCAGCTAACAGAAAGCAGAGTCCAGTAGCCTTTCTACCTCCGGCCTCCCCGCCCAGACCAGTTGGGCAGGGCACGACCTCACCATGGTCCCCAGAGCAGGGACTGCCGGGGGAAGGGGGAGATGCCTGTCGCATCCCAGGGTCAACCCCACCCCCCACCCCCCGCCCCGCGCGTAGAGGTGGCTTCCCTGGATTTCTGGCTGAACGCCCCCCCCACCCCCACCCCCGGTGGGGAGAGGCTGCCGCAGTTCCAAGTCGCAGCGGGTTTGGAGGCTCCTCCCCTGGGGTGGCCGAGCAGGAAGCGGGGAGGGAGGCGGGCGGGCGCCCAGCGCGGTGCGGACGAGCGCGGGGCCCAAGCAGTGTAGTATGCGCGGGCCTCGGCTGCCAGCCCCGGCGCACAGCCGCGGCCCGGGCGCGCGGCGCGGGGCGGAAAAGCCTGTTTACACAGACTGCACACCGCCTGGGGAATAATGCTGTAAAGGAAGTGAGCCGGCTCGGCCTGACTGCTCCAACTTCCTGCTCTCACACACACTAGAGGGGAAAAAAAAAAAAAAAAAAAAAGAGGAGCGAGAGAAAGAAAAAAAGGGGGAAAAATCAGGATCTCATTACAAGAGCAACAGACCGTCTGCAGACGCCTGTCAGCATGGAAAGTCGGGGGGTTTCGCCTGGTTCCTCCTAGAAATTCCCCCCGAAGAAGGATCTTGAAAGCTCCCCCACATCTGGGTAGGTAACAGGGCTTCTGCCTGTTGCTCGGACAGTTGAAAGTTTCGTTTTGTTTTGTTTTTCGCTTTCTTTCTTTCCTAAGCTTCGTGGGGG
>NW_004444017.1:8708762-8777255 GCF_000243295.1 Trichechus manatus latirostris
GTCCGCGCGCCGGACTGGGGGCTGCGGGGACCCTGGGCGGCACCCCGCCCTTGGGCTCCGCTGCGAGCCGAGGGGAGGGGGCGCCGGGCGCGCAGCCCCGAGAAGCTCTAGTACGGCAGGCACTAAGGGGGCAGATGCAGGCAGCGGCAGGGTGAGCCTTCGGGTACCCGGGAAGAAAGGTGACTCTTAACAGGCTGCGTGCCTGGAAGCTGGACCACCGCTGACCTTCCAGCTGGTCTGGGGCTTGGCTCCCCTCGGGTGGGGAGAGGACACTGGTGTTGGGGCTTGCGGGGGGAGAAAGAGATGGAGAAGGAGGCGGAGGTCATGGGATGCAGGCAGCCGTGCGGTTGGGAGCAGTGTCCACTCGCGCTCGGCAGGTGACCCCCACCTAGGTCACCGTCCCAGATTCACGCCCAGCCAGACATTTAAAAGCTGGCGGAGGCTTTCCTGGACACGGTTTTGGAGGACGGGGCAAGAGATGGTCTTGGCGTTCCCAGCTCTTAAGGAAGGGGCAGCTCAGCTTGGAACTGAATGTTGGCCTGTAATGCTACTATGAGGAGCCCTGGTGGTGCAGTGGTTAAGCATTGGGCTGCTAACCGAAGCGTCGGCGGTTCGAACCCACCAGCGGCTCCACAGGAGAAAGATGTGGCACTCTGTTCTTGTAAAAGTTACAGCCTTGGAAACCCTACTGCTAGTTCTACTCTGTCCTATAGGGTCACTGTGAGACGGAATCCACTGGTCGGCAACGGGCTGGGTGTTTTGTTTTTGTTTTTTGTTAATGCTACTATAACTTGCGGGGGTGGGGTTAAAAAATGATAAAAAAGAAAAATAAAACGACCTAGGTTTTGCTATGTTTTCTGAACCGAATCATTCTGAGGACAAGCTGCAGTTAGGCGGCGAGTGGGGGTGGGGTCAAGAAATGTTATTTCAGAAACTGCAAAAGGGGCTTTTTAGAGAAAAAAAAAAAAAACGAGTGTCGGGAGAGTTTCTGGCTTGTCTGGAAACGGCAAGACTAATTGCCATGCGCTTCCGCTTTGAAACTGGCAGCAGACAGCATCTTGAAAATGACTCACTGGAGGAGCTCACAAAGAAACTGTGGTTTGCCCCTTCTCAGGTTTATGTATTTGTGCCTTTTACAGTTTCCTTTGTAGTGTTCAAGGGGTCCCCCGCCCCTTCCCTGCCGGCCCCCTCCGACCCTCCCTCCTTTGAAAGCCCCTGGCCCGTCTGTACCTCCCCTCCCCGCACCAGCCCCGAGGGGCGGGGGGAGGCCGACTTGTTTTTGGAGTTGGCTGGGGAGAGGGTTAGAGGGACTCTGCTCCTGCTGCTGCTGCTGCTGCAGGGGGAAAAAGTTCCCTGAATTTTCCACTGGCTGCTGGAGGAAGAGAGAGCCCCTTTAGTCATTGCTAAGTAATGTCTGCACACACACCAACTAATCTCATTAGGAGTTTCCGCTGCTCCACACAGGAGGGGTTTTGTGCAGCCACTGTCAGCCCGGGGAGCCCTGAGCTGCAGAGGGAGACAAGTTACTGCTTTATTTACTTAGAGGTGCAGCCGCCAGTTGAGCTTTTTCAGGGCAGCATCGTGAAAACTTTGAAGTCACTCTTGGCCATTTTGGATTTCGAACGTACAGGTTTTTCCTTCCTAGTTGTGCGGTGTGTGTGCCTGTGTGTCGTTTCTGTTGCCCAAGCAGTTCAAACACACCCATCCTCTCCCTCCAGGCTTCAGTCTTTGTGGGAAGGGGAGGGACCTGAGAAACCAAACATATTCCAAACCCACCCACTGCTGTCAAGGCGATTCCGATTGCGACTCATAGCGGCCCTATAGGACAGAGTAGAACTTCCCCGGAGGATTTCCAAGGCTGTAAATCTTTACGGAAGCAGACTGCCACATGTTCTCCCGAGGAGGGGCTGGTTAGCAGCCGAGCGCTTTAACCACTGTGCCACCAGGGATCGCTGAAACGTGTTCCAGGCATCTATTAATCGATTTCTGAACCTTACCACCTTATTGCCAGACAAAATAGTCTCAGATGTCTGTCTCTTCTCTCTGGCACACATTTATTTGGGAAAGGTCAGGAGTTTCAATTTATGAGGATTATAAAATTTCAAATTGTGTTAGGAGGACACGTGGGTCGGACAGTTAAGAAGACTGTCCGTAAGTGTTTTTAGAGTTTGCGGTAATGATCCTGCAGGCAAAAACCCCTTAGTATGAAAAGTGATTGCCTTTCTATGCCAAACATAGCAAAAGGCCTCTGGCCTTTTTTTAATTTTTAACTCTTAAGTGTTGGCTAGAAATGTGTAGAGTTACTAAAATGGATTAAGAATTAAGGAATCCGATTGTAACTGTGGGATTCCTTTATTAACAAGGGCATGTTGCCTTTCTTGAGAATGTTTATGGTGTTGGCATTTCTTTTGTGGTGGCCAAAAAAAAAAAATCAAACCCGTTGCCGTCGAATGGATTCCGACTCATAAGGACCCTATAGGACAGAGTAACTACCCCATAGGGTTTCCAAGGAGCGGCTGGTGGATTCGGACTGCCGACCTTTTGGTTTATGGTGGCAAGGCATGTCCTAAAAATAGCCCAACCGGCATGAGTCAGTGGGATGCTCAGTAAATTGTATCACGGGAAGCTATGATAGTAGGGGAACAACAGTTGAACCCCGTTGCCGTCAGGTCGATTCCAACTCATAGCGACCCTATAGGACAAGGTACAGCTACGCCGTAGGTTTTGCTGGGCTGTAATCTTTATGGAGGCAGACTGCCACATGCTTCTCCCGTGGACGGCAGAACCGCCAGCCTCTCGGTTAGCGGCCCAGCGCTTAACCACCGCGCCACTAGGGCTCCTAATCTGGAGACAGTAAAAAAGCTTCCAAAAGCTAACATCACTTTGCACGAGAGTGCTTTAAGAATGGAAGGTGTAAAATTCGCATTTCAAGAGTTCATTTCCATTAAAATAAAAATGAGATAACTAGAATTCCTCCTTCCAATTAGTTATTATTCTAATTGGTTATTAATTGGAGTGCATAAGGTTCATTTATGTCGATGGTTCTCAACTAGGGACAATTTTGCCACCCAGGGGACATTTGACGATGTCTGGAGACATTTTTGGATGTCATAACTGGAGGAGGTGCTACTGGCATAGTGGGTAGAAGCCAAGGACACTGTTAAATATCCTGCAAGGCACAAGACAGCCCCCCACAACAAAGAATTTTCTGGCCCAAACTGTTAATAGTGGCCAGATGGATTTACGTTAGTTATGATGATGATGAAACTCTTCCACATGCATTCATTCAAGTAATAGGGCATGTGAAAGTCATCAGTTACTTTTTTGCCATATAGATAACACAGTATGTGTAAATTTCCTGTCTCTGTTTGTTTTTTGGTCCGTTATATGCAATGGAATGAACTGATGACATTGTGATGGCGTACCCTTTGTGAGCTAAAGTAGACTATCTTTGAACCTCCACAAGTGTAGCATCTTCAGTCACTAAGGTACAAATGGTTTTTCAACCAGAGTGGAAGCAGCCTAGATGGCAGAGAGCATGATTTTCTGCATCGTTTGCATTTGGAATTTCCTAAACCTTTATTAAGAATCTCCTCTTTTTCTTACTTAAAAGCTTAAATAACTTGAAACTGCCAATATGCAGTAAATGTAACCCTGAGATCATATATTGAAATTTATATTTGTAATAACTTTTAGGAACTTGAATCTCTTCCTGAAATTTGTTTTAAAGGATTTACAGGCAGTGTATGTAAATTACAATATTCCTTTCTTAGATGTCAGATCTTGGATTTTGTATGTTCTGTGCTACCTGATTATATTTACCGGAGTTAAAAAAAAAAACAAAAAACAGTATGGTACGATGAAATGTTGCAAAACATTACCTATTATCTGAGGCTGTGGCTTCCTATAGTAGAGTCTTTGTTCACTGATGGTGAGTTACTGCCTACTAATTAACGTTCGCTGTCTTCCAGTCCTAGGGAGTGACTCAGTCATCTCCACTTTCCCAGACCTGGAGTTCCTCATTGAACTTTAAAAGAAATGGGTTCTCGAACTACTCGGATTTTGTCACTGGTGTAGACCCCAGGTGTTTTGCCTCTGGCCCCTTCACTTACACATATACCTATGAATTGGAGCTCCTGGCATGGGTAATTTGAATAAAGGACATTATTTCTGTCATATTTTTCTGCGTGTTTCTGACCAAAAAAAAATTTTATGTCCCTAGTCCAAAAGGTCACAGTCATGAAAACCCTATAGAGTGCAGTTTTACTCTGAAACACAAGGGGTCACCATAAATTGGAGTCACGGCAGCTGGTTTGCTGTTTTAGTTACCTATATTTCCCAGCTCTGGTAGTTCGACAGTTAACTGAAAGGTTGGTGGTTCGAACCCACCCAGTAGCTCTGTGGAGAAAGACCTGGTGATCTGCTTCCTTAACATTATAGCCAAGAAAACCGAATGGGGCAGTTCTGCTCTGTCACATGGGGTTTCTATGAATTGAAATCGACTCAATGGCACCCAACAACAACAACATTTCCTCTTTGCGTTCTTGGATTGATTTATAACATACCTGAGACCACACTACACAACAGTATTTTTGAAAGGTTAGCTTTTGTTGTTGCAGAAAGTATGAATGTGACTCACTTTAGGAAGATACAGAAAACCGCATGCACAAATCTCCTTTAATCCGACTGGTAACATTTTGATGTATAGCTTTCCAGTCTTTTTAAATGCACATATACATACATACAAAAATTTTAATTGGATCACACTGCACATACTGTTTTGTAACTTATTTTTACTTCACATATCATGGAACACATTGTAATAACTCGTACTAAGACCAAATTTACCACACATAGAGCTTGTGTTTATTAATCTAATAAGCGTGTTGACTCAACAGTGGATTGCCATAATTTCTACATAGACTTGTTTGGTCTTTTTGTCCTCTGTGGCCCAAGTAATATTCTAAGAATGCCGCCCTCTTGAAAGACTGAATTCATACGTGCTGTGAAATTTGGGATTTTGATGAGTTTCTCTATGATTTAAGAATGAGTCATGATGTGCAGTAGAATATCAAGATGTAGTAACAGGAAGTCCAGGGCACTACACATCAACATAGAATGCTAAATGATGAAAGAAGAGAAACTAGGTTAAACCGAAAATACACCTCGAACGTATCTAACTCTGAAGAGGGAGAAGGGTGTATACTTTGACAACTCTTATTTATTCCTGTTTCATTTTGCGTAAGTGGATTTTCCAAACTTTGCAATTGTCATTTTAGATTTTTAGCTCAAGGTTATTCTTGCCCATGGCCAGTTTCGAGCTTTCTGGTTGAAACCATGTCAGTAAGACCTTGAATACTCTGAATTTGCTGTTTAAAGTGTAGTCGCAGTAAACTGAATTATTAGTGTGCGTGTGTGTTTAGCCTTCTGTTAACAAATTCTAAAAATCTTCAACAATGGTAGACCATTCAGTCTAAGTAACTATTCTATTCAGAAGTTTGACTCGTCATGATTCCTCCCCACAACCAAAATGAAAATGGCCTTTCATCCTTTACTGGAAACTTACATATATGTCAGCAGTTTTAAAAAAACAAAAAACTTTGAGAAAAACAAAACAACACTTTGAACTTGTCATTGTAGTACATTGTAATTTGGTTTGAACTGCACTAGGAATGAAGTCATTGACTACTTTATTGATGTGTATTAATTTACATTTCTTGGAGAGTAATTACTAAATTACTCTAAGAATTAAATGGGATTATTTTATAACTTGGCTATGAGATTTACATGTATATATTTAAAGAAATTAAGATGCTGGCTATATTAATGTATTCTAACTAGAATTCGATTAAATCGCATTTACTCAGACACCCTCAAAGAGGCACTAAAGCACATAGTATCATAAATATTTTTAAAGTTACCAGGTCTATGAATAATTCCTCATTATCCATGTTTACACATGACAGTGATGGGGTGAATAGACAACACACTTATCTGGATGCCTTCCCTTAGCCTGTGTGGTGAGGTTAGGTGTCTATTAGTCTAAACTATAGAATAAAGAATCCAAGACCATTGGTGTCTTTTTTTCCTTTTTTAAATTGAGGTATAATTTATATACATTAAAATGCGTAGTTCCTAAGTGTTGTTGTCTATACCCATATTGTCGCTATTGTTGTTAGCAGCACTCAAGTTGGCCCTGACTCATGGTGAGACCATGCACAATGGTATCCAACCCTTGTGACCCATAGGGTTTTCACTGGCTGATTTTTGGAAGTAGATTGTCAGGCCTTTCTTCCTAGTCTGTCTTGGTCTGGAAGTTCCACTGAAACGTGTTCAGCATCATAGCAACATGCAAGCCTCCACTGACAGATGGGTGCTGGCTGCGCTAAAGTACCTTGGCTGGGAATTGAACCTGGGTCTTCCACATGGAAGGTGAGAATTCTACCACTGAACCATTAAAAAAAACAAAAAAACAAACCTGTTGCCGTTGAGTCGATTCCAACTCATGGTGACCCCACGTGTTGCAGAGTAGAACTGCACTCCGTAGAGTTTTCAGTGGCTGCAGTCTTAATGAAGTAGATTGCCAGGCTTTCTTTTGCAGCACTTCTGGGTGAATTCAAACCACCAGCCTTCCTTCCAGTTAGTAGCCGAGTGCAAACCGTTTGCATCCCTCACGGGCCTAGCTCTGAACCATAACCCCTTCAAAATAGAAAATATTTCCATCACCCCAAAATGTTCCCTGGCTATTTTTTTATTCCGTTATGACAATTTCATGATTCTATCATGTATTTTATTAAAGCTCAGAACACCCAGTACAGTATTTTATTTATTCTGCTAGGTAGAAAATAAATCAGTAGAATGTGTGGATTTCTACATCATACAATAAAAGAAAAAAATCCCGTCTACGTTATTTGATATCACTTAACCAAAAGTAACATGTATGCGGTAGAAAAAAATATATTCCTTTAAAACTCATTGTGTTGAAAAGCTATTACTTAAGCTCCCTGGGCCTCAGTTTCCTCAGCCAGATTGTAAAGTGGCTGAAGTAAAGAAGCTGGGATAAATCCTTTCAGGTCAAAAGTCCTGTTAGTATACTACGTTTTTGGAGTAAAGAATTCTTCTAAGAGTTGTAAAAGTGTGATGTAAATTTTTGCTGTCATCCCCGAAGAGCCAACTTTTAGACTTGTACAGCCGTTAAACAAACTCTATTTTGTGGTAAGAAATGGGATTCCCCGTAAGTTTCCCCTTCAATCCCATTTTGGCCCCTTACTGAATAATGAACATCCCAACAGAAGGTCAGTATTGGGTGCTGTGCTTCCTTTCCTCCTGGTCATTTGAGATTTAAGACAGGCAGCCCTCATTTCTAGGGACCCATAGCCTTCCATTCTTGGAGATACCAGTGACTGCCTCTGAGTTGGGTGCTGAGTAGGTTCAGATAAGATTTTGATCACCTGGTTAAATCCCTACTCCTTACTTCTAACAGTCTTTGGAAATGCTCCCCATCCACAAGGTCTGTATCTGAGGGTTCCTGCATTCCCTCTCTCCCCCTCCAACCCCTCCTCCACCCAGCAGCTAGAGGAGTCTTTTAAAAACACAGATCGGACCATGTCACTTCCCTGCTTAAGATCTTCTGGTGGCTTGAGCTTAGGATAAAGACCAAAATCCTTGACACCGCCTCTAAGCCATGATTTGGACCAGCCATGCTGACCTCAATTCCTCAAATGCTTCATGTGCCCCCTGGCCACTGGGCCTCTTTGCAAATACTGTTCCCTCTTCTTGGAATTATCTCCTCTGCCCTTGCCCCCTCTCCTATCCTTTTTTCTCATTTCACGTTGCCTAGCCAACTCCTATTTGTCCTTCAGCCATCAGCTCAACTGTCACTTCCCAGGGGAGGCTTTTGCTGGTCTGCAGACTAGGTCTCCCACATTTGCCTGTTCCTGGCCCTTGGAACCTTTGCCACAGGCATTAACTATAAGTTTCCTCATTAGCTGAATTCTTCCTCTTCCGAACCCTTGCTCTCCAAATGCAGGAACTGAATAGTTTCAGAGTCATATTTCTGGAGATAGGACTGGTGTCCCTCATTAATTAATTAATTAATACTCTTCATCCAAAACTCAGGGACCAAGTAGATTTGATAGCATGAGATCCCTCGCTGTCTGAAGTCCCTGCCCAAACCCTGGAACCCAGTAGATCCGGATAGTGAGGGATACCTGCATGTGTGTGTGTCATGATGCATTTCGTGTCTGTCATGCCCATCAGTCTGTAAGCTCCCTCTGGACCTGGATCTGTTTTTCTCATTCTTGTGTTTATTTCAGCACTTTTTGTAATACCTGGCGCCCAGTGAATTAAAAACTATCTGAGGGGGAGAAAAAGCTCTCTAAGATAAAACCCAAACCAAACCCACTGCCATCAAATTGATTCCAACTCATAGCGACGCTATAGGACAGAGTAGAATGGCCCGATAGGGTTTTCAAGGCCGTAATCTTTACAGAAGCAGACTGCCACATCTTTCTCCTGTGGAGCTGCTGGTGGGTTCGGACCTCTTGATTAGCAGCCGAGCGCTCTAACCACTGCACCCAACCAGGGCTCCTTGTTGCTAATATAGTCCCTGTGTATTTTTCCAATGGACTTGATAAAGCACTTAGGTGCTTTGCATAAATCCAGCTCTTTTCTAGGCAGCGAATTGCCTGGGATTAATAACAGGTAAATCTCTTTGTAAATTGCAAGGGCAGCCAAGAAGATCGTCTCTATCCTTTTCCATGGTCTTTTCCAGACTTTCAAGAAAAGTTGTTTGTTGTTGTTAGCAGCTGACAAGTTGGCCCCCGATTCGTGGCAACCCCATGTACAACTGGACCAGACCATTGTGACCCATAGGGTTTTCATTGGCTAATTTTCAGAAGTAGATTGCCAGGCCTTTCTTCCTAGTCTATATTAGTCTGAAAGTTCCATTGAAATCTGTTCTGCATCACAACGACACTCCACAGACAGATGGGTGTTGTCTGCCCATGAGGTGCATTGGCTGGCAATTGAACACTAACCCATTGCTGTTGAGTTGATTCCAACTCATAGCGACCCTATAGTACAGAGTAGAACTGCCCCATATGGTTTCCAGGGAGGGCCTGGTGGATTCGAACTGCTGACCTTTCGGTTTGCAGCCATAGCTCTTAACCACTATGCCACCAGGGTTTCCAATCGGACAGTAGATATACAGAAATCAGGTTAGTGTGTTAATATCCAAGAGGACAAGTTTTAGCTCTATTTTTGATATCAGGATTATTAAATACTGGAATAAACAGCTTGAAAGACTCTCAATGTAAAGTTCTTTCCATTCTAGAGCAACCAACATATAGGACAGAGTAGAGCTGCTCCATAGGATTTCCATGGCTGTAATCTTTACAGAAGCAGACTGCCACATCTTTCTCCCACAGGGCAGCTGGATGGGTTCGAACTACTGACCTTTCAGTTAGTAGCTGAGTGCTTAATCACTGTACCACCAGGGCTCCTTACCAAAGCTCAAATCCAAACCCATGGCGGTCAAGTCAATTCCGCCCTTCATTAAAGGATTCAATTGACCAAGTTTTCATAGTTCCCTTGGGTAACCAGTTTTGAGTTCCAAATATTCACAGTTAAAATTCCTTCTGAATTCGCTTTATACTAAAGCCTGTGTGTACAGATTTTGTCTTTAACTTTTTGTAATGAATGATGCTTCTGGTTGAGTTTTAAAATAATAACAGACTCTTTCTTACGTGATTGTGAAAAGATTAATGACTAAATACCTAAATTGTTTTGGGAGAAGAGGGAATACATCTGCTATTAACTTCAGCTGGGCTTTGCCAAGGAGCGATTTGTTGATAGTCAAGCCTTGATTAACCATGATGTGTCATTAAGCAGATTTTTCTCCTTGAACTTCTTACTTGTCAGAAAAGAGAAATTAAAACAAAAGCAGCAAAAAAAGAGTCTGGGAATTATTTATTTACTCATCATCCTAAGAATGACGATACTGAAGCCTGGGAAGAGTCATAGTTCTCTGTTAACTAAAGCAAGAAAAGGAACTGCTGTTGTTAGAATAACTTCCTAACACTAAATTAAAAGTTCAGAAGAACACTTCTCTGGTTACTCATTGAACTGGAGATACAAATTCCCCACTTTATCCCCTTATTGGAGTTTGGAAGATTTGACTTCAGAGGCTGAAATACAAGCCTCTAGTAAGTGCAGAAATGCTTCTTGATGGGACGGGCTTTCAGGGCCGGATTAAGGCATGTGAGGGCCCTAAACACTGCTAATCTGTGATGCTCCCTCCTCTGTTCACTCACGCATTCAAACAGGATATGTGAGTTATATATATATATATATTTATGTGTGTCTTAGCTATCCATGATGTGACTTCTTTTTAAATGCCGCAATAATATTAGCAATTGAACACAAAAGCAGCCTATGCCATTTTATTGAAATGAGATGAACTGGATTATAAAATTTTTAGTGAGTGCGAGGTACTAAGATTTTTACTGTATACCGTATTTTCTACCAAAAGAATATTCCACATATTCTAGAAGGAAAATGAGTCAGTGAACTTAGTGCTTCAGCGCTTGTTTGCTTGTTTCAACAATCAATGCTAAATTCTGTTGCTCTCCCACAACGAAAACTGCTTTCACCAATTTTGCGTTACATGGCTCCTGCTTCAATTTTGTTGCTTGTTTCATAATAAAATGCTATAATTATAAATGAACAAATAAAAAGATGTCATAAAAGAAAATTTAATGGTCAGAAAACAAATATTACAACAAATTACTATATTTTATTTTTAGATAGATCTTTCATCTCTAACATATTATAATTAAAAACATTTTATTATTTGTTGTTACAAATTCTTCAATGATTTTGCATATATAGAGTAATATCAAGCACTGTATGCCACACGACAGACAATAAGAAACAAAACTCACTTGCTACATAAATTAAAACTTTTCATGTTAGATAAATATTTCCAGTATTTTTTGGACTTTTGCTATATTAATATTATGGTAAATTATTATTCCATGTTAGTATTATATTAAATGTATACTAGATTGTGTCTTTGTGTTGCCAATCATATTTTAAAGTTATAAATATTATTGTTTACAAAACTTAGGACATAACTCTCTATGTAAATGCTATATGATTAAAAAGTAACTTGATTGAATTCATTGCAATGGTCAACTTACTCAAGTTCCCTCTATTTTGTGCATCATTTGGGACTGGAGTTCCCATTGGTTGTTTGCCAGGGCATGCACAAGAGCATACCCTTGTGTTTGTATCATGGCAAAGAGCACTGCTGGCCCTCCAAGCTGGAGTTGCTGGATCAGCAGACACGGATGTACAAGATGGTTCTCTCAAAATGGATCAGAGACCTATTATCTATTAATATAATCCATCCTTGCCTAGTAACCTCTTACATTGGATCCAGTTGCATATTGGGTGATTGTAGCAAGAGTTAGACTCAACAGCTCACCCCCACCTCTTTTTTATTAGAAAGAAATAGTATCCTCCCAAGAGACCAGCTGAGATAAGGAGTTTCAGTTACACAGAAGGGGATCTTAGGAGACAGATGTCAGTGAAGGTGTTGAAGTGGTAGGGGTCTCATAGCTTAAACAACCTTGCTCATGGGTGCCCTTGTGACCCTGCGTGACCTTTATTTCTGGCCAGCACATTTTCATGCGCTGGAGCTGGTTATCAATTTCATTTAGTGCCCTACCAGTTCTCTTTCACTGCTGCCCTTGCTTTTCCTTGTGTCCTGTCTGCTTGGCATCTATGGGTCTTCGCTTTGGACAGCTGGTGCCCCTGTTTTGTCAATGCTGTAAGTGCATGGTTGCCTTGCTTATTGGGTAATCCGTCCCTGATGGGCTTCATCTTTGATACCATACCATACCGATGGCAGTCAAGTCAACTCTGGCTCTTTGCAACCCCGTGTGTGTCAGAATACAACTGTGCTCCATAGGGTTTTCAATGGCTGATTTTTTTGGAAGTAGATCTCCAAGTCTTTCTTCTGAGGCACCTCTGGGTGGACTCGAACCCCTAACCTTTTTGCCTAGCAGTGACAATGTTAACCATTTGCACCACCCCGGGGCAAAAATAGGAATCACTCATTCAGCCACCTGGCATTCCCTGGCTTTGGTTAATTCACTTTTTCAGTCTCTTTAGCACTGAATCTTAATTCTGTGGATGATACTTTTATAAATGGAGTAATTTTGAAGGCTGTTAAAATTTCTTAAAATAAACTGTACGCAGTTGGAAGATGTCTTGAATCAAACAAAGTGACCCAGGTGTACTGTGGTTCTCAAAAGATCGGGAGTCACCAGTCTCAGTAAGACTGTTGCCTTGCTTTGGTTTAAGTCAGAACTGAACCACAAGCACAGTATCCTCCAGCTGTGGCCACATCTTTGTTTGTCTGTTTGTTTGTTTAAACTAAATATTAACACCAAGTTATTTGTCTTTAAGAAAGTAGAAACCTTAAGACTTTGATGTAGATCATACAGGCACCAAATGATGAAGATATTTTACCTAATAGAAAGTGTGATTTTCTTTAGCGAGAGAAAATAGATCATCTAAAGCAGGATCTGGCTGTTATTTGGTACAGTAAATAGATGCAGGTTGAACAATTATTAGGAGAATAAGTAGAGTAAGAATTTGTGTGTGACACTTCAAAAAGGCTGAAAGATTCCTCAATGGGAATTTAAGGTAGTGAGAATGCTTTGGGGATTTGGATCCGCTGTGTGATGCTAATGCCACCAATAACCATTCTCTGCCATCAGATGCTTTAGTGGAGGAAATACATGAATAGGTTCAACACTAGCCTGATATGAATGAATGACCCGTTGGTCTGCCACTTGATGACAGACAGTTCTAATGTTCTTTTGTTCATTTAATCAATACATTTTGTGGGTTAATTTTAAAAAAAGTAGGTTTTAAGCATGAGATATTGGGAGAGTATTTAATTTTGAAATCATCTACTGTCTATTTTTCCAGCAGTGTTCTTAGAAAATTACCACACCTATCAGGAACACCAAGATATTTTAAGTGAATTCCACTTACTGTAGTTTATCTACAAGTCAGACTTGATTTTAAAAAACATTCAGTACAAAATGAGATGCCTTTTGCTATTTTACCTGAACAGATTATATTTTTACTTCATGTTCAAAAAATCTATAAATATTAGAAGTTATTTAAATTGAAAGGAAACTCTCTGCATTTGGCACTGTCTGATCATAGCTAGACTTGATATCCATGTACAAAAATGTGAGAGAAACATATGCCTGTGGGGAGAGTGAAGCTATAAAAGAGATAATTCCTACCTTCGTGACTTCAGATGCAGCTAAATCCCCCACAGATGTCCGCCACATGAGCAGGTGATGATATTTTGAAGACTGCAGGTTCACTATTTTTTACAGATCCCTTCCAAAGAGAATATATTATCATAGCAGATTTATGTACCGATGTTTATGCCTTGAGTTTGCATTTCCTAAACCATTAAACATTTTATTTTACTGAGAAGAACACCAGAGAAAAGCACTGAAGCTGAAGTGACTGTAGAATCCAGAAGCCTGGAAGAGTCCATTTCCTTGCTTAGGCTAAGCGGCTTTTGGTAGTTACCCTGTATGTTAACTCTTTATGCTTCTCAGAAAACTCTAAAGCAAGTGTCACTGGTGGTCCCTTAGTTGCAAATACCAGTAACTTAAAATTATTTTGGCAAGGATTCTATATATGGTAGGACCCCAAAACTAGCTAATGTCAGTATTATCCTACTGAATCTTGACATCAGGAAACAGCACAGTTTGGCAAATATTAAATTTCAGAAAAAGAAAAAAAAAATAGGATTGATAGTGCTATTAGCTCTTTGTAAAATTTTAGGAGTTCAAATAAGCTATATTTTTAAAGTTTTAACATTGGTCATATAAACCCAGTACCAGTTGCCACCAAGTCAATTCCAACTCATGGTGACCCCATGTGTGTCAGAGTAGAACTTCCCTCCATAGGGTTTTCATGGCTATGACCTTTTGGAAGCAGATCACCAGGGCTTTCCTCTGAGGTGCTTCAGGGTGGGTTTGAATAGCCAACCTTTCGGTTAGTAGCCCAGTGCCTAACCATTTGTGCCACCGGTATATGATCATATACAGTAAAACCTGCAAAAGCTGGAAATTGTAAGGCACAAACCTATCAGAGACTGAAAACTCAAATATTTCCCACTAAAATGAGAACTAAAAAAGTGGTGACTGCACCCTCCAAAGGTGGAAAACTTTCGAGACCTGGAAAAACAAGCCAGTTCCATTGAGTTCCGGCTCTCACGGTTTTCACTGTACATCTAAGTAATTTCAGGATCGTCTGTAACTAGTCTTATATTCTATACCTATCTATATACCATTTAAAAAAGACGTTTGAAATGGTTACAGTGGATTTACTTTGGGAGAAGGGGAGAGTACTTTCCTAGAAGTACTGATGATGTTAGATGCCATCAAGTTGCTTCTGACTCATAGTGACCCTGTATACAACAGAACAAAACACTGCCTGGTCCTGTGCCATCCTCAAAATCATTGTTATACCTGAGCCGGTTGTTGCAGCCACTGTGTCAGTCCATCTCATCGAGGGTCTTCCTCGTTTTTGCTGCCCTCCACTTTACCAAGCATGATGTCCTTCTCCAGGGACTGGTCCCTGCTGATAACGTGTCCAAAGTACCTGAGACAGAGTCTTGCCATCCCTGCTTCTAAGGAGCATTCTGGCTGTACTTCTTCCAAGGCAGACTTTGTTCTTCTGGCAGTGCATGGTATATTCAGTATTCTTTGCCAACACCATAATTCGAAGGTGTCAATTCTTCTTCGATCTTCTGTATTCATTGTCCAACTTTCGAATGCATATGTGGTGATTGAAAACACCATGGCTTGGATCAGGTGCACCTTAGTCCTTAAAGTTACATCTTTGCTTTATAACACTTTAAAGAAGTCTTTTGCAACAGATTTGCCCAATGCAGTACATCATTTGATTTCTTGACTCCTGCCTTCCATGGGCATTTATTGTGGATTCAAGTAAAATGAAATCCTCGACAACTTCAATCTTTTCTCCATTTATCATGATGCTGCTTATTGGTCCAGTTGTGAGGATTTTTGTCTTCTTTATGTTGAGGCATAATCCACACTGAAGGCTGTAGTCTTTGGTCTGATGTTGGGGAGTTTTCTTTTTTTTTTTTTAGTGACTGGACTGTCCAAAAATTATTAAGGAAATGATACTTATAATTTTAAGTTCTATAGAGAAGACAAAAGAGTTTCCCTGGAAAGACCAGAGTGTCTCTCCTTCTCCAGGCCATCACGAGGGCTTTCTGTGAAGAAAAGCTGGAACAAGGAGGGCAGGGGTTCCTATTGTTCCATTCAGTTCCCAGGAATTCTAGTAGCCCGATCGATGTGTCACGCATGTGTAAGAAGCAGTCACTGGTCAAGAGTGACATGTTTTGGTGATGGCGACAAACGAAGTGCAGACAAACAGAAACAACCTGTGTAGGGGCTGTGGGACCCACAGTGGCCTTGGTAGGGCAGAGGAACTGAAGCCATGATCATTCTGAAGGAGTCTCTGGAGGGACCAGACTGATGGGCAGCCTTGAGGGGAGGAAAAGACTGTCACTTTCACCAGGCCAGACGTGGGGAGGTAGAATAGCTGTGCAGATGTCAGAGCTGGAAGAGTAGACAGATGGTTACCTAGTACTGCCCAGAAACTCCCGACGCTGGCATCAGCTCTGGGATGCTAAGCACAGCTGCTCAGACTTCCCAGTCCCCAGCATCCCTTAGGGGTCCTTCTGAGAGGAAGGGATGGCATTGCAGCTCACACCTGACCCTGCCTGGCAACTCCTTCCTCCCCAGGGTTGCACCATCCTCTCTAACCCTGAGGTGCTCTCCTTCCTCCCACTGTGAAGGCCCCCAGCATGTGTGCACACGTATAGGGAGAGGCAAGGCAGACGTGATGTTGATGGTCATTTGTGTGGGTGGTGTTTAAGAAACAGACGAAGGAGAGCACCATTGTTAACAGAATGTATTGCCTGTTGCCATTGATGGAAAAAGAGCAGTGTCCAGATTTTTCATTAAAAGCATTGAGGCACGAATTTTCTTTTATGAAATGTATTTTATATTGCTTTTTTTTTTTTTCTAATGTTTCCACTGGGTGGTGCTGCAGGAATTCCTACCTTCTGCCTTGGATCTACCCTTCCCAGAAAGACGCCTCTAAAGCATAATAGGAGGAAGTCCTGATTTAGAAAGATTTTACAGCTTCAACACAATAGAAGAGTTTGGAGGATGCTCTGGCAGGAAATGTTTGAGTTTCTGGATGTGGAAAAACCACCATCATTTTGTATCATGCAGAAGTGTTCTTAGGACACTGGCTATATACTTTTGGCTTTCACCAGCTTATTATTTAGCACAGAAAAGCTTTCAAATTTATCTGAAAGATTATGGTTTTCATTTTAGTGGAAGTGGTGTGTAAGATTGCCTTCATTTTTATTTTTGTAAACCATCTTAACAAAGTAAGTAAATAAACATGTTCTAATATTAAATCAGGAGTCCTGGTGGTGCAGTGGTTAAGTGCTCGGCTGCTAATCGAAAGGTTGGCCATTTAAACCCACCCAGCAGCTCTGCAGGAGAAAAGACCTGGTGATCTGCTTCTGTAAAGATTACAGCCCAGAAAACCCTATGGGGCAGTTCTACTCTGTCACATTGGGTCACTATGAGTCAGAATTGACTCGACGGCACCCAACAACAACAACGTTAAAATAGCTACCAGTTTTTATCCTCTTTAAAATACCTCTGTTAAAGTTCTACTTGAAACTTAAGTTATTTTCTTTAATTTTTATTTTAAAGACCATTCACACAGTGTATTGAGCACAAGAATAACTTATATTTTTATTTTCAAGGTACTTTTAATCTTAAAAACTCTGTTTTACTTCAATAACATTCATGTGAGGAGGGTCACAGGGCTGGCCTCATCCTCGTCTTATGGATGAGGAGGTCAAAACCCAGAAAAGTTAACCTCTTTGCCTGAGCTCACACAAATGTTTAAGGCCTTGGTGATGATAAGAATTTATAGATTCTGGCTTCCAACTTTTCCTCTTGCGCACAGAATCAAACGTTATTGATATTAATAATATGAAAATTTGAGTAAAAGATTTTCCATTCAAACAAAGCCTTCTGAGATACAAGGATCAAGAGGAGCATGGGGAGAAGTGCCCATTGGAAATTAGGGAGATTAAATTAAAGCCCAAGTTTAAGGAGAGTTTGCAAGTTTTAAATATGTTTCACTGGGTGGGTTTGAACCACCAACCTTTCGGTTAGCAGCCAGGTGTTTAACTGTTGCACCACCAACCAAACCAAACCCCACCCATTGCTGTCAAGTCAATTCCAACTCACAGCGACACCATAGGACAGAGTAGAACTGCCCCATAGGGTTTCCAGGGATCGACTGATGGATTCAAATTGCTGACTTTTTGGTTAGCAGCCATAGCTCCTAAGCACTCTGCCACCAGGGCTCCTTAAATAAGTTTTACTGGATGCAAAAAAGCATTTTTGCACGTGCATGTTGTGTTCGTCCATGAAATCCCAAAGGTTGCTTTCTTAGAACCTGAAACAAGTCCTCCCTAGAGGTTATTTCTTTTGAAAGAAAAGTGAGCATCTGCTGGGTGCTAGGTGCCACGCTAGATTAATAGTTTGGTTTCCAGTCTGTTCCTATTCACACTTGAAGTGTTTCTCAGGATTCATTTCACAGTTATATCAACTATGTACATGTTTTGGGTCCCTTTCTGGGGCCAGAAAACAGTTTCCTAGGTGGTGCAAATAGTTCGTACTCTACTACTAACGTAAAGGTTGGCGGCTCAGACCCACCCAGTGGTACCACGGAAGAAAGGCTTAGCCATCTGCTCCATAAAGATTACAGCCACAAAACCTTATGGAGCAGTTCTACTCTGTAACACATGGGGTCGCCATGAGTCAGTTTTTCCCCACAGGACGAGGCTAAATCATTCGCATTTCCACTGACTTTCATCCTCTTGTTTCATTGTCCTGTGTACATACTCAGTGGGACTATGAACGTATTGGCATGAGAGTTTGGGTCTCTTTGTGTAAGAAAAAAAAAAAAAAAAAAACACCAAACCCGTTGTTGCTGAGTTGGTTCCAACTCATGGCGACCTCGTGTGTTGCAGAGTAGAACTGCACTCTATAGGGTTTTTAAGGCTTTTGGAAGCAGATAGCCAGGCCTTTCTTCTGAGGTGCTTTGAGGGGGTTTGAACCACCAATCTTTCAGTTAGTAGTCAAGCACTTCACCCTTTGTGCCACCCAGGAACTCCAGTGTATGTATAGGAGCTAAGTTATAGACTGTGTAGCTTCGAACGCCCTACTTTCATCAAGAACTGAACTTGATTTCTTAGTGTTAGATGATTCTGGAACCTATCTAAACCAATGTGCAGATCTTTTAAAAAAGGAAATTGGTTAAAAATACCCCAAACTGGTGGTGGTGGGGGGGATGGTTTAAAAAATTATTTCTTGAAGCAGAACCCAAATGGAATAACTTGAGTCACAGATGAAGCAAAACCAGAAGTGAGCAAGGAAATTTCCTGATTTGATTTTTAGTGGGAATGTTGTATCACCTTCTCAATCAAAGTGAGACCTTTCTCTTAGCAACAGTGAAGTGTGCATGTAAGAAATGAAGCCTTTACTAGGGGGAATATGTGTGGTAATTAAGAACCTGGACTTTGGAGCCAGATGTCCCTGGATATGAGTCTCTGTTTGCCCATGTTATTCCTGTGGCTGTGAGCATTTTATTTCACCTCTTTAAACCACGCTTCCTCATGGGAATAGCAAACTGAGCATATAAAATTAGACAGCTTTGTATAAAGTACTCAGCACAATGCCTGGTATATAGTAAGTGCTCATCAAATGTTAGCATTAAAAGACAAAATCTTCTATTTAAAAAAATAATGGATTTTTTGGTATAAGCCATGTTTTTGAGAATCCCAAGGACTCTCAGTATTACTGGTGGTGGATCTAGCTAACATTTCCTTTAGAACAGTGCTCTTAATTTGGGATTCATAAAGTATCTTTAGGGATTTACAAGCCCTGCTGAAATTGTGTGTATTTTGTATGAATATAATTATAGATTCTCGAAAGGGTTTATGGACCAAACACACAAAGAAGACACTGCCCTAAGGATATGGTTATGTGTGCTTGTGTGTATGTGTGTGTGTGTGTGTGTGTGCGTACATATGCATATGCGTACACATATCTATTCTATGTATGGAATTACATGTATCATGTTGACTGTATGAAATTGCTAGTAGTTGACTGCTTTTGACCTATAAAAACAGCAATTTCATATGGTTCAACCTATTAGTTGTATTTTCAGCAAACATGATTTGGAACAGTATCATAATAAGACAAATTATAAAACAAAAAAAACCAAACCCATTGCCATCGAGTTGATTCCGACTCATAGCAACCCTATAGGACAGAGTAAAACTGCCCCATAAGGTTTCCAAGGAGTGGCTGGTGGATTTGAACTGCTGGCCTTCCGGTTAACAGCCGAGCTCTTAACCACTGCGCCACCAGGGCCCTAGACAAATTATAATGAGGTACAATTATAGCTCATTTTCACATGTTATTTACCAAAGCCCAGCAGGTTAAAATTAATCAGGTAGCCTTTGACTACCAATAATCATATTTATCTAAAATACCTTTTGCTGTGTTAAGTATTATGAATTCTCACAGCCTTGGGACTCATTGAAAGCTTTTTCAAATCTAACGAACCATTTTTATGGCTCCATATTCTTCTGATCCAATGACTACTGTTAGAAGAATCTGCTTAGTACTTTTATTCTCTGTTGAATTCATACGATTAATTACACTGGGGAGTTAAAAGAAGTCTCAGCAAGTTTTCTTGGGAAATAAGAATGGTGGCATCCTTTCAGAAAGCCGAGTTTGGCCGGCATGCTGAGGGTTAAGGCAGACCTGACACACAAGGCAAAATGAAACCAGAGCCGCAATTACAAAGTGGGACAGATGTAGGAGGCCAGGTTTCCTGTGGCCCATTTTCCAGTTTCCTGCCTGCAACCTGCCCATGAAGAGGAAGCCAAATGTTACCAAGTATGAGAACTGAAGGGGAACGTGCCTCAAGCCAGAGTTAAGGTACACGCAAACAACACGGACAACAAAAAACAATCACCAAGAAAGTGAATGTTCGGGTTTTAGTCCAAAAATGTCTGGAAAGGAACAACCCATCTGTTTAAACAAAAAGCGTTGTCAGCAGAGCACGTTTTTCCACGTGCGACTCTCTGGGGGGAACTGGGGAGCATCCCAGGGTGTTGGAAACCCAGAATTTTACAACCATACTCATCTTTTAAGACATGCTTTGCTTTTTAAAAAAATATAATTGGTTACCTGAAAAGGTTTTCGCTGCAGTGCCAAGCACTTCTAAATCTGTTTCACGGGCATGTTGATATACAAAGGAGGTGGATGTGGTTAACCAAGCGACTATAATGAACTGCAGCCTCGGTTTGGGGAGGCTGGGTGACCAGTTGGCTGCTTTGATCTAGCAGGCTTGTGTTCCTCTAACTGCCCAATAAAAATTTTGTCTGATGTTTTCAAAGAAGAGATTGAATGGAGATGTGTACGTTGAAGACTACAGATCATACACTCTATTTGTGCGGTTACCTGGCCAGCCATGTGGGGAGAGGCAAGGCTCAGGCAGTTGAAGACACTGGACAAGTGGACGATTCTGTTGTTTCCCTGAGAAAAAGAATGAAAAAAAAGGTATTCTATGTTGAGACCCTTCAGCTAGTTTTTAAGAGTCTATGAAGTCAGATGGGGTCAATGGTGGTTCGGTGGTAGAATTCTTGTGTTCCATGCCGGAGGCCCAGATTCGATTTCTGACTAATGTGCCTCATGAGCAACCACTACCCATCTGTCATTGCAGGCTTGTGTGTTGCTATGATGCTAAATAGGTTTCAACAGAACTTCCAGACTAAGATGAACTAGGAAGAAAGGCCTGGCAATCTACTTCTGAAAATCAGCCAGTGAAAACCCTATGGATCACAACAGTCCAATCCACGACTGATCATGTGGATGGAGCAGGACCGGGCAGCATTTCATTCTGTTGTGCGTGGGGTCGTCATGAGTCAGGGTCTGACTGGATGGCAGCTAACAACAACGTGATGTCAGATATTAGAGTCCTCATCTTAAGGGCAAAGAAATGGAGATCCAAAGAAACTGAAATTCATTGTACACATTTTTATTGAGTGTCTCTTGTGTGCCAAGTGCGGTGTTAGAATTGCTGGGTGACACTAATGAAATAATGACTAACAGTAAATAGCTCCTTTTGTTGAAAATTGTAATATGTAGAGCAGTGTGGTGAGCTTCCACCATATACCATCTCACTTAAATTTACTTGCTTCTTTGTGGTACAGAAAAAATAGGTGTGTGCTTCTAGGACAACTAGTTATTTACTCTGTGGATCAACCACCTCTTCTGCTCTGAGCCCAGGAAGAACAAACTCTATACCAAGAATTTTAGGAAATGTTGAAACGGTGCCAAGTTTCAGATCAAAGAGATACCAACCTGAGACAGCCTATGGTGAGAATAGGCCCTTTCCCGTCTCGCTGTGAGCCTATTCTGAAAATGTGGGATAAGATAGGGCTGGGTTGTGGAATGGTGGGGTGGGGTGGGAAATGGCATGAATGTACGGATGTGAGAGGAAGTAGAATAGCTCAGAGACACTTTCTTAGCCAGTTAATGTTTCTTTTCCAAAGAAAACTGACCCATGTGAAAGTCACCAATGAACATATTGAGTTGCCTTCTAATTTACCCAGAGACAACACGGAGTTTCAAAAGGAAAGAAGGGCCGTTCCTATGCACTGGAAATGGCATATTAGCATATTGATTATTACTGAGGTCATCACTGGTTTCCTGGGAAAGGTCTTTCTCTTTCCTCAGGTGGAGGAGTTATTTGAAAAATGCGGCCAACTTTAAAGGATAAATAAATAGGCTGAACAATACCTACTTTGCCTGTTCACTGTGTGCTTTTAAAAAGAGACAATCTATAGATATTTGCAGAATGAACGAGAACAAAAACATTTGTTAAATGGATAAAAAGAGGTTTGGGGGATGTGAAGTTGGCCTCACAGATCAGTGTTTTTGTTTTTTTTTTATGCTATGGTTGACAAAATGTCTTTTTTTGTCACAGTAAAAACTTTATTGATATACTTAGTTTGTTCAGGATGTGTCTGTAGGCACTTAATATGAGAACCACTATTTCTCTCATAACTTTCGTTTCATTACAATTGCAAAAAGACAAAGAATCATGAGTATAATAGCGTTTCTCTAAATTAATGGCCTAGAAACATACTTTCAATGAACAATGTGCAATGTTTGTAATACTTTACTTTTTTTCTATGTTTTGTTTGCTCTAATTATATTTACTGAAATGTAATTTTTGTCTACATATAGTAATAAAATATTTTTTACAAATTGGGGCTTACTTTTTTGTCTGTTTTTCATTTCATTTTTTTTCCTTCCAGTAATTTATTTTGATTTAGAAAAGTATCTTTTGCCACAGGTAGTTTGAGAGGAACTGGTATAACAAATCCATCTGAAGCTGCTGAAACAAGAACCATTTGGTTTATAAGCACATCTGTGCAAACACTCCTTTATTCAGGAGCTTTTGGTGAATACTTATACCTTGTGGATTTTTCTGTGAAACGTGGGGTGTCCACAATTTTTTTCAGTTCTTTTTAAAGAAAGGTAGTTTCTTCTCAAGTTATTTTTCCATTAGTTTATAATTAAAATGTCTTTTGAAAATAAATTTTAATAATCTTAGTTCCACCTCACAAAAAAAAAAAATTTTGTCACTACTTTAAGGACTATGGTGTTTTCAATTGCCTCATATGCATGCAAAAGCTGGACAATGAATAAGGAAGACCAAAGAAGAATTGATGCATTTGAATTATGATGTTGGCAGAGAATATTGAATATACCATAAACTGCCAGAAGAACAAACAAATCTATCTTGGAAGAAGTACAGTCAGAATGCTCCTTAGAAGTGAGGTTGGCGAGACTTCGCCTGACATGCTTTGGACACGTTAATCAGGAGGGACCAGTCCCTAGAGAAGGATATCATGCTTGGTAAAGTAGAGGGTCAGTGAAAAAGAGGAAGACCTTCAGTGAGATGGATTGACACAGTGGCTGCAACAATGGGCTCAAGTATAACAACAATTGTGAGCATGGCGCAGGACCGAGCAGTGTTTCATTCTGTTGTACACAGGGTTGCTATGAGTCAGAACAGACTCAATGGCACCTAACAACAACAACAACAACGTGTATTTGCCAAATGTTATTCATATGTACTTAATACCCTAAAACTGTACTCAGTTATTGCGGACCCCAAATAATACAAAATGTTGTTTTCCAATTTCTTAAGTGCAGGGTTTGTTTTATATAATGAAAATGTTTCTGCCCTTTCTCTTGGGCAATGATAATATAATGACACAGAAACACGTAGTAGATTACTGCTCTGGACAGAGGAGTTGAACTTAGAGAATTTACAATAAGAAGTGTTAAGATTCATCCTCACTTCTCTAAGGATGCAAGTTTTAACAAGCAAAAGGACATGTGCGTACTGAGTACCTATTCTATTTATTTCTTACACAGCCGTTTTTCTCCTTATCTTGGACTCTTTCCTTCCTAAAAGTTGGCTGATTTCTTTAGTCCCCACAACATACAAGCTTAAGAAAAGCAAAGAAAATAATTCTACCCCCTCAACTCCCACTTCCGTGTAATTAAAAAAATGAAACCAAAAAAAAAAAAGCAAAGAGAAGGCCTAGGTTACCATCAATAGAAAGAAGAACAAATATGTGGGTATTTCAACTTCTAAGAATGGAAGCAAAAAAACCTCATACTTTCCATAAAGATTCTGTGCAGCTCCACCCCACATTAGGACATCTGGCGCCACCTTGTGGCAAACTGAAAGACCATCTCCAGGAAGAGGAAAGCAGCTTTTGGGGGGAGAAAGAGGACAGCCTGCTGGGGGGTTTCGGCAGGGGCAGGTTTTGTGGGGCCAGAAGCTTAAGCAATTTGGGGGAACCCTATTTGTTAAGAAAAAAAATACAAAATTATAAATACAAAATTGCTAGGGCCTCTCCCAGGACCTTAGCAGGGACTCGGGCAAAGTGAAACCTCTGGCACTTAAGCTTATTCTACAGGCTTCACTGTGAATCCCTCCAAGGTCTAAGTTCAGGGTGACAAGGGGATGCTGGCAGTCGTGGGGCCAAACTAACTCTCCCGTCTGCCCGCCTGGCATCTGCTGGAGGCTTGGTACTCCGAGCAACAAAAAAGTTGTAAGTGAACTAGCTATTCCTCATATAAAGGCCAATAAGGAGCCCTGGTGCCTCAGTAGTTAAGCACTTGGCTGCTAACCAAAAGGTTGATGGTTCGAACCCACCCAGCAGCTGTGAGGGAGAAAGACCTGGTGATCTGCTTACGTAAAGATTACAGCCACAAAAACCCTATGGGCAGTTCTGCTTTGTCACATGGGGTTGCTATGAGTTGGAAATTGACTCCCAACAACAAGAAGCATGCTTTAAACATTTATCAGTATTTTGCTTTTAATGTGGCAAATGAGCTTTCTTCTTGACTAATCTAGGTTGGATGCTTGCAGCTGATGATGGTTATAAACTCTGTTTTTTATTTATTTATTTTTTATAATACTGGTAAGAGGGAAGCCGGTATCACAGAGGTATGTTGATAGGAGTGGAAGAAACAATTTTTAAACCAATTTCAGCAAACTCAGGATATTAATTTTAAACTTTCATCCAAAATGAAGCAAGTATTGCTACCTTTAAAAATTTTATCTCCCATCTTTCACCAGGTACTAGTCAATTTATCCTGTACTAATCGATTTATCCTGTAACCTTGTAGTTACATTTAATTCCTCTTTCATTGAAACAAATGGATTCCAGATTTTTATACACTTTTGGGTTACATTTGAAAAACTAACCTTAAAATATCACACGTGGTCCTACTGTGTGTGACAGCTCCACAGCCATGCCACTGGTTCAATAACTGAGCCATGATCAGGTACTTGCATGTAGCAGCAGTGTCAGATTACAGGAGAAGTCTCTATGTGCTTACTCTCGATTTCGATACTTATCACAGATGGGTGACCAACAGTTTGCAGTAGTTTATTGGCCACATGTGGAGTAGACTGTTCTAGAGGGCTCCTGCTCTGCCACAAATGGGCCTCAATTTTCTCATCTGCAAAATGGGAACAATAATTGTATCTAACTTGTAGGGCTGTTTTGAGAATTAAATGAGCAATTTCAGGTAAAGTGCTTGGCATATGGTAAGAACTTAATAAATAATGTAGAGAGAAGACACAGATAACCCATTGCTGTCAAGTCGATTCCGACTCATAGTGACCCTATAGGACAGAGTGGAACTACCCCATAGCATTTCCAAGAAGCAGCTGGTGGATTTGAACTGCTGACCTCTTGGTTAGCAGCTGAGCTCTTAACCATTGTGACACCAGGGCTCCAAGACATAGCTTAGGCCCTTATAATCAAGAAAAATAGATTAATTAATGAATGACTAACACTTGAAGATCGTCTGCAGTTAAGTGCTAAAAGAACCCCTGGGTGTGGGTGTGTGTAGGTGTGTGTGGGTGTGTGTGTGTGGGTGTGTGTTTGTGTAAATTAATTCCATTTGGGAGATCTGGGTGGCCGTTTGATCTCCTCTGCCTTGCCTTTTATACTTTTTATTTGAGCCACGTGATTTAGCTTTGGGATGGTTACTGCATTTTATTGCTCTCACCTTGTTTCATGGGTGTCGGTCATGTTGAAAAAAGTGAGGAGAGAAATGTTTATACCTTACTCAAAAGAACCTATGGTGGAACAGTCTTTGCCATAACCTTTTTGTGAGTGATAACTGAGTTTCAACAAAATGTTGTCTATCACATGTAAAATTAATTGTTCATTTGAATTGAGAGAATGAGTGTCATTTTGTATTTTATCTCTAAATTTTGTTTTATTATTATATATGTACATATGTGTGTATACATATATGTGTGTATATATATAGCAGTTACCACTGAGGCGGTTTTGCCATTAGAAACCCCACGTGTGTCAGGGTAGAACTGTGCTCCACTGGGTTTTCAGTGGCTGGTTTTTCAAAAGTAGATCACCAGGCCTTTCTTCCAGGGTGTCTCTGGATGAATTGGAACCTCCAACTTTTCGGTTCGCACAGCTGAGCACGTTAACTGTTTGCACCACCCAGGGACTCCTTGAGTATAAGCTCCTCAAGGTTTCTAATTTGATATAGTATCAATAAACCTTGAGGAGCTTATACCCAGCTTTGTTTGCATATATTTAAGGAGGAATATAATAAAAATAATTTGTCAATGCTGAGAATCCAGTAATTTTATTTTGCTCCTTTCAGGTATGCATATTATTCAAATTTCACAAACTGTTTTAAATGATCTAACTATACTTTGATAAGATCTAATCTGTAAGTTACCAAGGAAGAGGAGCAGTTTGGGCAAATAGCAGGTAGCTTTGTTTTCTGGAGGAGCCCTGGTAGTGCTGTGGTTAAGCACTCAGCTGCTAACCAAAAGGTTGGTGGTTCGAACCCACCAGCCGCTCTGTAGGAGAAAGATGTGGCAGTCTGCTTCCATAAAGTTTACAGCCTTGGAAGCCCTGTGGGGCAATTCTACCCTGTCCCACAGGGTCGCTATGAGTCAGAATCGACTCGACTGCGGTGGGTTGGGTTTGGTTTTTGTTCTCTGGAGAGGCCAGAAAGTGGATCTCAGCCAGGGGCTGTGACCATTGTCTTTGGTCAGCTCCGGTAGAAATGGTGCCATCCAGAGGCAGAAAGGCCCGCAGGCAGCGAGACTGAGGTGAAGCCAGAGGAATACCGAAAGTTACCCACCACTAAGAAGTCACCCTCTTCCTGTAAGAGCAGTGATGCCTTTAAAAGTGGGCTGTTCCTCCTAAATATACAAGTGCAGCGTTGGATTTTTGCATAAAGACATTAAAATACCTGATAAAATTCTGTACATTCAAAACAAGATGTAGGCAGGGGAAGGATAAAGAGAAGCATTTTCTAATTAGCAAACATTTTATTTGGGGAATATTTTGAAGAGATTTATAGCGTTTCTTTCATGTGTTCTCCATATTTTAAGCTAAGAGTTGTGGGAAATCAGCTAAAGGAGGTTAGGCTGATCCAACAGTTTAACTTAAAGCAGGCCTCCATTTCCATAATAATGTATCAAATACAAATCTCAAGTAGCAACACTTTCTTTAACTTTTTATTTAATAAGAACCACACTACGCTGTCAGAATCACTAACATTCCTTATAATGGCATCCAGATAAATTGGACTTTATTGTACCTGCATGTCAAGATATAGAACTCCATTAAGGAATCCAGGAATCAAGGAATTAATGTAAAGTTTACAAAGAAAGCATTTGTCTCAGTTATCTAGTGCTGCTCTAACAGAAATACCACAAGTGGATGGTTTTAATAAGGAGAAATTTATTCTCTCACAGTCCAGTAGGCTACAAGTCCAAATTCAGGGCGTCAGCTCCAAGGGAAGGCCTTCTCTCTCTGTCAGCCTACTTCTCATCAGTGTTCCCCCTCACTAGGAGCTTCCCTGCACAGGGACCGCGGGTCCAAAGGATGCGCTCTGCTCCTGGCACTGCTTTCTTGGTAGTATGAGGTCCCCAATTCTCTGCTTGCTTCCCTTTCCTTTTATCTCTTGTAAGGTAAAAAGTGGTGCAGACCACACCCTAGGAAAACTCCCTTTATGTTGGATCAGGGATGTGGCCTGGGTAAGGGAGGTGTTACAATCCCACTCTAATCCTCTTTAACATAAAATTACAATCGCAAAATGGAGGCCAACCACACAATTCTGGGAATCATGGCCCAGCCAAATTGATACACACATTTTTCAGGGGACATAATTCAAACCATGACAGCATTACTTTTTTTTTTTTTTTCCCCCTTGGGCGGATTCATTTAGATGACTTTGCTAGACACGTGTGTAGCGTTAGCGGTTATTGGAAGGGTATGTTCTCCAGTGACAATATTAGAACCTGCTTCTCTCTCATTGTCCAAGAGGAAAAAATATTTGTAGCTGGCAGACACGTGATAGAACATAAAACATGATTGTGTGTGGAAACAACTGTGTAAATTTTGAAATTTAATTTAGAGTTTTATTTGTTTGGTTGTTGCTATCATTAGCTGCTGTTGAGTCGGCCCCTGGCTCATGACGACCCACAATGGAAGGAAACATTGCCTGGACCTGTGCCATCCCCATGATCTGTTTCAGATCAAACTGTTATGATCCATCACCATTGTCTGATTCTGGCAGTAGATTTCCAGGCCTTTCTCCCTTAATCTGGAAGCTCCCCTGAAACCTGTTCAGCATCATAGCAACATGCAAGCCTCCACTGAAAGACGGGTGGTGGCTACGTATGTTGGCCGGGAATTGAACTCACGTCTCCCACATGGAAGGTGGAACTTCTACCATTGAACCACCAGTTTCTTCATTTGTTTGGTAGTAGTTCAGAGATCATAATTAAAATAAATTAAGATTGAAACTAAAATCAAAGAAGCGTGGTGGCCGCCCTCTACTGGCAAGAACCACAATGGCAACGTCAGATGGGCGCCACTGCCAATCTGTCTTCCCTCCCCCACACACACATACCCCATGCCACCCTCCCATGTCCTTGCTCCTCCACATTTACCCACCCATTTTAATCATGCTGATGACTCTGGCCAGAGAGGATGGTAGGGTCCAGAACCACCTTGGGCCCCTACTATATCCTGGACTTCTGCCAAGTGTGGAAGAGGGTGATAGGTCTTTGTGGATGGGATTATGAGTTCATGGGGAACTATTTTTGAGACTCAGCTGTGAGTAATCTGTGACTGGAATTTTAAGCAGTAAAGATTTATGTGACTGGATAATCACTGAAACTAGTAGACCAACCAGGGTAAAGGAATGGCTGAAGATAGCTGGAAGAGAGGAGAATGAAGGCTCTCAGCACTGAGCTTGAGACCAGAGAGACCTGAGTCACCTCCGGTGGAGAGGTGTTACTCATATGTAACCTTTCTGAGTCATTCTCCAGTTCTCAGTTGTGACTGTGACACCTCACCATGGGGGAAGCGAGGAGGAAGGAAGAGAATGTTTCCCCAGGGAACCCAGCCACCACCCAAGCTCTGCTGTGGTATAAGAGTTTGTCAGAGGCAGCTGGGTGAGTCCTAGTTCACAACTCATTGCATTCCCTCAGCCCAGCTCCTCTACTCCAGAAATCTGGGAGGCCCCTGAAGCAGTGAGTCCCTATTCTCCACCACTGGCTCCTATTTTTTCACTTTCTCTTTTACATCTTTTCTTTCCTCCTTTTTTTCTACCTTTGCCTTTGTTATTGTTAGATGCTGTCAAGTCAGCTCCAACTCATGGCAACCCGTACCTGGTCCTTTGCTGTTTTCATGATCTTTGGTATGCTCAAGTCCATTGTTTCAGTCACTGTGTATTTTGAGTGACTTCCAAACTAGGGGGCTCATCTTCCAGCACCGTATTGGACAGTATTCTGTTGTGATTCATAGGATTTCGTTGGATAATTTTCTAAAGTAGATCACCAGGCCTTTCTTCCTAGTCAGTCTTAGTCTGGAAGCTGCATTGAAACCTGTCCACCATGAGTGACTCTGCTGGTATTTGAAATCCAGTGGCATAGCTTCCAGCATCATAACAAAAATACAAGCCACCATAGTAGGACAAACTATCACATGGGTGGTGGACCTTCTCCCTAGGCCTTGGTGATCGCATGCATGGCCGTCACTTAGCCTGCTTGTGGCCCTCAGAATTAAGGACATAAATACGCCAGTCCCCCTGTGTGTGGTAAAATGTTTTTTCATGTCTAGACATACCTCCTCATTGTGAATGTAAGCTCTGTAGTATGAAGATATTTGCACCACAGCAAAGGGAGAATTCTTTTAAAAAAGAAAGATGCTGGATGTTGTAAAGTCACCTTTTGCTGCCATGGTGCTTCGTTGGTTTACAGCTAGTGTTTTTTGTTTTCTTTTCCTCATGCTTGGGTTTGCTCTAGGGACGCTGCTTCAGGCTGTGAGTCGGTGGCACTTGGTTCCAGCTTTGAGTAGAGCCCAGGTTGGTTCGAGGTGTCTCACTCTGGGACAGCAGCTTCACAGCAATAACAGGAGCACAAGAGCGAAAGTGCAAACACTAGATGCCTGTTGAAACCTTGGCTCAGAATTGGCAGACTGTCACATCTACTCAATATTCTGTTGGTCAAATCAAGTCCCATGGCCAAGTTCAAATAGCAGTGAGGTGGGAAAAAATATTCCACCCACTCTAGTGCACTGCTGCATGGTCACTTGGAGGAGGGAAGGAGTGAAGAATTGAGAGTAGTTGTCCAGGCTACCATAGAGCGGCTCGTAGATCATGCCCAGAGAGCAGAGTCTCTGACACATCGAGTTGCAACTCCATGCAAAGTGGCTGCAGGAAGCACAAGAAGCTCTGAGGCATCCTGGTTGGTAGAAGCACTGGGTATAAGACACATGTATATATGTTTTCACTGTCCTCATATCCTATTTGGAACATCATGGTTTTTGTCAGTTAATATGGGAGGGTGGAAGAGGGCTGAGCACTTTTCTACCTGGGACATGAACTGAAGGCCCAGCAATTCTGTCCATCTAAACTACCAAATCCACTGGCAGTCTTCTGTCCTTTGGAGTGGGTTCCTCTGAGCATTCACTTAAAGTTTTAAAGATATTTTAATGCTACCATCTGAAATGAGGTCCCTGGGTGGCACAAATAGTTTGTGCTCAGCTACTAACTGAAAGATTGGCAGTTCATATTCACCCAGCCACACTGTGGAAGAAAGGCCTGGTGATCTACTTCCATAAGATTAACGCCTTTGCATCTAGTCAACTCTGACTCATAGCGACCGTATAGGACAAAGTATGACTGCCCCATAGGGTTTCCAGGGCTGTAATCTTTACAAAGACTACAGCCTTCAGTATGGATTATACCTCAACATAAAGAATACAAAAATCCTCACAACTGGACCAATAAGCAGCATCATGATAAATGGAGAAAATATTGACGTTGTCAAGGATTTCATTTTACTTGGATCAACATTCATGGAAGCAGCAGTCAAGAAATCAAACGATGTATTGCATTGGGCAAATCAGTTGCAAAAGACTCCTCTAAAGTGTTAAAAAGCAAAGACGTCATTTTGAGGACTAAGGTGCACCTGACTTACACCATGATATTTTCAATCGCCTCATATGCTTGTGAAAGCTGGACAATAAATAAGGAAGACCGAAGAAGAATTGATGCCTTTGAATTATGGCGTTGGCGAAGAATATTGAATATACCATGCACTGCCAGAAAAACAAACAAGTCTGCCTTGGAAAAAGTACAGCCAGGATGCTCCTTAGAAGCAAGGATGGTGAGACTCTGTCTCACGTACTTTGGACATGTTATCAGGAGGAACCAGTCCCTGGAGAAGGACATCATGCATGGTAAAGTAGAGGGTCAGCAAAAAAGAGGAAGACCCCTGGCGAGATGGATTGACACAATGGCTGCAACAATGGGCTCAAACAATTGTGAGGATGGCGTAGGACCGGGCAGTGTTTAGTTCTGTCGTACGTGGGGTCGCTATGAGTCGGAAGCGACTCGATGGCACCTAACAACGGCAGTGTTTACAGAAGCAGACTGCCACATCTTTCTCCCACGGAGCGGCTGGTGGATTCTAACCACAGACTTTTCAGTTAACAGCCGAGTGCCACCAGGGATCCTTCCGTAAGATTACAGCTATTGGAAACCCTGTGGAACACAGTTCTACTCTGAAGCACATGGTGTCGACATGAGTTGGAATCTTGACTTGGCAGCAACGGATCTGAAGTGTTCGGCCAAGAAGACATCAAGAATTTGAGACAATTGTTAGCAATTCTAAGGAGCCCTGGTGATGAGGTGGTTAAGTTCTCAGCTGCTAGTCGAAAGTCGGCGGTTCAAACCCACCAGCTGCTCTGAAGAGAAAGATGTGGCAGTTGGCTTCCATGAAGATTACAGCCTTGGAAACCCTATGGGGCAGTTCTACCCTGTCCTATAGAGTCGCTATGAGTCGGATTCAACTTGACGGCAATGGGTTTTGGTTTTGGGTTAGCAATTCTTAGTGCCAACGAGGAGAAGGATGTTTGTGGCTCATCCTCAAATAATCAGAAGGGTGGTTCATATCAGGAATCAGTGCCAGTAAACTGCTGTGTATCCCAGCAGTTGCACTTACAAGACTCAGGAGATGCAAAGGGGGTTTTGGTCCAACGGTGAGGACATTTACCATCTTACAGACTGAGAGCCCATTGTGGTGAATATTGATTTCTGCATACAATATCTCCTTTAAAAAGCCACAAATAAAATGCCCTATGGATATTTTGGGAGTCTGTGGGTGGCACAAACGGTTCAGTGCTTGATTACTAGCCAAAAGGTTAGCAGTTCCAACCCACCCAGAGGTGCCTCAGAAGACAGTCCTGGAGATCTGCTTCTGAAAAGTCACAGCCTTGAAAACCCTATGGAGCAGTTTTATTCTGCACACATGGGGTTGCTGTGAGTCAGCATGGACTCCGAGGCAATTAACAACAACATTTTAAGACACATTCCTAATCTGCTTTCCTTTAACTGAGAGAACTACATTGCCAGGAGAAACAATGTGATGTATTCTTTTGGCAAAACATGTGAAAGGAAGAAAGAAAACAAGTACTTATTGGATGGCTAGGTATTTTCTCATCCATTCCCATGTGGCAAAGGAGAAAAATAATTGTCAGAATCTGAAAGCTGTCTCAAGAGGAATGCATGGGAGGAGTTGTGGAGTTGACAGAAAATATTGGTACACATAAGCCTCCCCAAGGCAGTTATTCCAGCTTCGAGTTCTCCATCCTTGTCATGCATCTGCCTTGCTGTCCCCTTGTTCCTGTCAGCTCAGGCTGAAGACCTATGTGTACCAATATTTTCTGTCAACTCCACAACTCCTCCCATGCATTCCTCTTGAGACAGCTTTCAGATTCTGACAATTATTTTTCTCCTTGTGATTGTGGGGATGATTCCCAGCTCTCTCCCGACTTGGCCCTCCCTCACGGGTTGACTTCAGAGCTTCCCTCCATCCCAGATTCAGGCTTTCCCACCCACTGGTCTTCTCAGTCCAGCAGAGGGACCTCACTCCCATCCTGCCCCATCAAAACTGAGGGCACTTCAGATGCTCAATCATTATAATCGACTGGTGGTGTCAATTACCACCTCCTGGTGTCAATTACATCCTGACCCTTCTTAATGTAATGAACACTGAGAAAACGGATTTTTCTTTTCTTAGACTCATTGCCATGAAAGTCCTCAAATGATTGGAGTTTTAACCACCTGAAGAAGTGGAGAAAAACTTCCTTGAGAAGACCCACTGAGCTCGGTCACAATGGATGGGTAGGAGTTTACTGGGCTCCAAAGCTAGGGTACAGAATTTTAGGCAGAAGGAACAGCGCTTACAAAGTCCACACTAGAGTCAAAGGAGAAAGGATAACATTTCTGTCATAGTGAAAGAATTTTTTTTCATCTCTGTACATGTGACAATGGCATTTGACCTGCAACGTGACGAATACCTGGGGAAGTGAGGGCTCTTCAGCTGGCAATGACCAATTCTTCAGGTCAACAAAAATCTGTTGACTGGGCACCCTCTACATCCGGGCATTGTACTGGGTTATCAAAGTGCTGGGAATACAAAGATTAATACAACAAAGTCCTTTCCTCCTGAAGCTCATCATTTAGTAGGAAGAGACACATGCGCTGGCAAATATCCAACAACCTCATTACCTGTGATGCAAACAGTTAACACACTTGGCTGGTAGCCAAAAGATTTGGAAGTTCAAGTCCACTCAGGCACCTTGGAAGAAAGGCAGTCTACTTTTAAAAAATCAGTCACTGAAAACCCAGTGGAGCACAGTTCTACTCTGACACATATGGGGTCACCATGAGTCTGACTTAACTCGATGGCAACTGTTTTTTTTTTTTCATTACCCCAGGCCCCTATATACAATGTACTTATCATGGGGCCCAGCATTTCAAATAATGGGCTTGAGACTGACCAACAAAGAGGTTGACGAGCTGGGCAGGAATAGACATGAGTGCTAAGTGGGAATAGTTTGAATGAGAACTAATTTTACAAGTGGTCAGTCTATGAATATTTTATTCCTAATACAACCCTGCCACTTTCAGGGACCTATGTAGCGAATATTAGGATCATGGAGCTTCCTTGTATTTCTGTATCACAGCTACTGACAAAAATGCAGCCACAAAGCTCCCAGTTAAGAGGTTGATGGGTGGAAGTGAAAGCTACTTTGTATTTGGTTCACTGGGGGAGGGGGTTGGTGAAGATGAATCATGCAGCTCAGTGGTTCTCAATGTCAGATCCCTTGGATGTCGTTATTGGGTGTTGGTGGAGTAGAGTCGATTTCCACTCATACTGACACCAAATGACAGAGAAGAACTGCCCATAGGGTTTCCTAGGCTGTAGTCTTTATGGAAACAGATTGCAGATCTTTCTCCCATGATGCCTCTGGGTGTGTTGGAGCTGCTGGGTGTGTTCGAACTGCCAACCTTTCGGTTAGGAGCTGAACACTTAACCATTTGTGCCATGAGGGCACCTTTAATCCATTGGATGTGTTTTTTAAATCCTCTACTCCTCCCACCCCCCCGCCCGATTTTGGCTCCATTGGAAGCTAGCCCACAGCTCTGACCTGCCCTTCTCTTCCTCCCCCAGGTATGGAGAGTGCAATCACACTGTGGCAGTTCCTGTTGCAGTTGCTGCTGGACCAGAAACATGAGCACTTGATCTGCTGGACCTCGAATGATGGTGAATTCAAGCTCCTCAAAGCAGAAGAAGTGGCCAAACTGTGGGGACTCCGAAAAAACAAAACAAATATGAACTATGATAAACTGAGCAGAGCCCTGCGATACTATTATGACAAGGTAAACCCTTGACCTGGCAGGGGAACTGTCTTGGGTGGGGGGCTGAATGCCACCTTCACATTTCGTTTATGAAAGTAAATACACTGTGCTGTGAATCAAATTAGAAAAATGAAACAGAGGTGATTTTTGCAGTAATTCTTTTGAGGGAAACTATCCTAGAGGGATTTTTTTTTTTTTTTTCTGGAAGCCCTTTAGGGGTTATTATGGGTCAAACTTTGTTCCCTCTGCATTTCCGTCTGTAGTTGTCGAAGAACTTTACTAACAATAGAAATTAGATATAATGAGGTTCGGGGCCTTCCCTGATGTTTGGTTGCTTGAGTAACAGAATGAATGTTAAAATCTAGAAAGTCTGTTTACAGCGTCTGGTTCGCGGTTCACTCAAGCGGGCTTTTCCTGGGGGATGGCAGTTAGGGTTGCTATGAGTCGGAATCAACTCCAAGGCAATGGGTTTGGTTTGGTTTGGGTTATGTATTTATTTGGTAGCTTGGGGAAGTTAATTTAACAATTGAGTGCCTCCATGTCCTCATTTATAGAACGGGAATAGTAATAGTACGAACCTCAGGATTGTAAGTGTTAAATCCTTAGAATAATGCTTCATAAGTGCGACTTGTTCGAAACTTCATGGAGAAACTCCCTAATTAGAAGAAATGCCATTTTCATTCTTAAGTCACAGCGATGAAGCAGATGGTTTGTATAAACCCAGGATAGTTGGGATGAGTTTGAATGCATTTCTGGAGAAGCAGTCAATGGTGCCTTCTAGGGCAAAATTTATTGCTATTTCGGGATAGCCACTTAAGGCCTATAATTGTTGAGCATTTCTGTTTGAATCTGTTGTTGCTGGATATTTAGCCTCATAGACTAGGAGCCATAATAATAGTAAGCTTTTGTTCTGGTTGGAGTGTTCACATTGAAAGGAGAATTAAAAACTGATTTAAATATTAGTTCGCGATCCGTATTTAGTCCCTTCCGTCTGCCAGCTTCTTTGGAATTCAAGACATGAGGATTACACATTTGAGGAAGTGGAGACATCATTAATTATAAACTGTTCCTTTATATGATCCTAATTGCGTATGATTATGTCACTGAAATGCTAAAGGTGCTTTCCTTTAATGTAGCAATTAATCCTGACTTAATGCAGAGTTCCACTAGGATGTAAAAGGGCTTCTTGCAAATTGAACTGTCTGAAAGCCTCGCAGATGGTTTATTGTTTTGCATATTTTCCCCAGGTTCTAAGTTACACAATGGGGATTGGGACCTCGGAAGGAAAACCGTTATCTTGGCTGCTGGCAGGGTGCCTAACAACAAGGCTTTGAGACTGAAAAAAAAAAAAAAAAATTTCATTGTTTTAAATCAAGGTGTCAAAGAAGTTCCATTTCTGTGTCTATGACTAGATGCACATCTTCGTGTGTCCTGGGCACGGGGTTAATGAGCGTGTCCTTAAAGTACGGATGGAAATTATGGGCTGGAAATGACTCCTCCAAAGATTGGCAAAGCCAATGCTGTGTAGACTACACCTGATCTCCCCTGGGCGGATTTTTAAAATCTCTAGAGAAAGCAGGTTCACAGCCTTT
Source organism: Trichechus manatus latirostris (assembly GCF_000243295.1). Taxonomy (NCBI): domain Eukaryota; kingdom Metazoa; phylum Chordata; class Mammalia; order Sirenia; family Trichechidae; genus Trichechus; species Trichechus manatus. The sequence continues at coordinate 8,745,403 of NW_004444017.1, forward strand.
AGTTAACACGTAAGTTTTGCAAGCTTTCTGTGTCCAAGACTCTGTGCTGAGTATTTCCTACCCTTTATCCCCTTCAAATTTGACAACAACCCCATGAGACAGCTACTGCTATCATCAGCCTCGTTCAGCAGGTGAAGACTCAGAGGCTTTGATTAAGAAAACTGCCCAAGCTCTTGCAGCCAGTAAATGATAGAGCCAGGGTTTGACCCCAGCTCACGTTCCTAGCCAGAAGGCCACCCACGCTCCCTTCTGGGCTACCTACTGTCTTTGCCTTTGAACATTTGAGATCCAGGTAGGCAATCAGGCAAAGATCATTACTGCCCAAGAAATTATGGCTTATTATCAAGAAGTAGCACAAATGGTTCTCACTCAACTGGTAACCTAAAGGTTGGCAGTTCAAACCCACCCAGCAGCACCATGGAAGAAAGACCTGGTGATCTGATACCATAAAGATTAGAGCAAAGAGAACTCTGTGTAGCAGTTCTTCTCTGTAACAATGGGGTTGCCATGAATCAGAACTGACTCGATGACAATGCTTTTTTTGTTTGTTTTGTTTTGTTTTTTTATCATCAAGAACTTTAGTACTGAAAAATCTCAGTGAATGCTGCACATTAGGTTGAGCCCAAGGTCAGAGGTCCAAGTGGCCAGCGTGGCCTGCATGTCATAGTTGCCTATTTTCTTGCCTCCCTGGGCTGAGCGTGGAGTCTGGTCACAGGACCTTCGAGCAGCGGGCTGAAGCTAATACTGAGGTTAACTTCCGCCGCCTGCCCTGGCAGTGCAGCCTCTTGTCTCCCAGAGTATCACGAAGAGCTGGCCACCAGGAGAGGATGCTCCAGCTTCCTTCTTCAACACGTACACACGTGCACTCATGCACGCACATCCAGCAGTTTAACTCTTTCTTATGAAATGTTTTCAAATGGTGTGTAAGATGGATCATTGAGGAAAACCAAAAAAACAAACAAACCCATTGCCATTGGGTTGATTCTGACTAATGGCAACCCCACATATTACAGAGTGGAACTGCTCCAAAAGGTTTTCTTGGCTGTAATCTTTACAGAAGCAGATCACCAGGCCTTTCTTCCATGGTGCTGCCTGCTGGATTTGAACTGCGAACCTTTAGGTTAGCAGTGGAGTGCAAACCGTTTGTACCATCCAGGGACCTTGGATGAAACATTGTTGTTGTTAGTTGCTGTCAAGTGGGTTTCGACTCAAGGAGACCCCATGTGTGCAGAATAGAACTTTTCCGTAGGGCTTTCAAGGCTGTGACCTTTTGGAAACAGATTACCAGGCCTGTCTTCTGAGGTGCCTCTGGGTGAGTTCGAGCCGCCAACCTTTCGGCTAATAGTCTAGCACTTAACCATTTACACTACCCAGGGACTACAGACGGATCGTTACATGCCCAATATGTTTTTAAGTAAAAAAAAGAGGAGGAAGAGAGAGGAGGGAGGAGGAGGATAAGGAAGAGGAAGAAGGAGAGGGAGAAGGAGAAAAAGAAGAATGGGGGAAGGGAGGGGGAAAGAGGGAGGAGGAGGAGGTATGTCAAAAGAGGGTTACGAATATCTGTATCGTACATTTTATGATGGACACTTTCTTCTTGAAGTGTTGTCCATGTGCCTGTATGTATAATTTGAACCATGTGAAATTGCCAATATCCGACCACAGTTTTGACCCACGAAAATGGCAGTCTTATATGGTCTAGCTTCTAATCTGAGTGACAAATCGGATGAGGCTCTAGGTGAATGTGAAGCCCTGGGCCACTCAGGCACCCCTTGCAGGCCTTGCCCTGCACGCATTTCTTATGGTTACCTGGCACTCAGTCTGCCCTCCCTGCCTTTCGGAGTCCTGGTACTCTGCCCTTTCTCCTTCTTCTCATACTCTTCCTCCACCTTGTCGCCTCCTCCCTCACATTTCTCCGAGTGCCTTCTGCCTGTGGCATAAATTAGGTAATTCCAGTGGCGTCACTAAGGTTGGTGTCACCCAGTGTGGTAACTCATGGTGTCAGCACCCCCCACCAAGGACCTCCGGCCATAGCAGACCATACAGAATCCTTAGTAATGCTTTTTGTACTAATGTTACTTGTAAATCATAATTCCCATATATCACTCCTTTTCTTTTAATTACTACTTCATTCTCAAAAAATTTACTGATATAGGTTCACAGATACTAATTACCACAATATTATAGCTAAAACACCAGAAAATTTGACAAAATCAGCAACTATAAAAACACCTGCAGTCGCAGAAACAATGCATGCTTGTAGCACATGCAGACAAAACCACGTGATTCAAAGCGTCATTGTAATCGGATAATAATGGCAGCTCTGACTGGAGCATATTAGAAAGTTCAAAAAGTGAGTTAGCATAGAGTTTTAGGCTTGTAGGTATATGGATACATGTAAGCTAGGCTTATGAAAAATGTGTTTGTTGTTATAACTAACTACAGGGATGTTTTTATAAAAAATAGTAAATTTCTGCTAAAACAAAATGCACAAAAATTTTACAGACAGTCATTTGGTGTCACCCCCTCTGACAATGTCACCTGGTGTGGTCTGCACTCCCCGCACCCCACACCCCCATAGTGACGCCACTGGGTTACTCCCTAACAAGTGAACTCAGACCTGACAGCTTGTTCTTTCCTCCTGTTGTCTTTCCTGTCCTTTGCTAGCTATCATCTCTTCACTCTTGGCTGAAACGACACATGGCCTTGGTGTGTCCTAATAGGGAAATTTTCCTGCCACAATAGACAAGCATGAGGCCATCATTATTTTTATGTTATATTTTTAGCCCATTCCAGAATGTTAAAAATGGGCAGAGATAAAAAAAGTGGAAAATGTGTGCAAAACTTAGTAGAAGGCATCAGAGGAACATAACGTATGGGTTGATGGCAGCAGGTTTAGATGGACGCTTTAATCAGTATTCCTTAAAAAAAAATGCTATTTTTTTCTTTCTGATTATAATAATGTAGTTATAATTATTGTTATAATCATGATTATAATAATCTGAGCCAGAGTGTCTGGGTTTGAATCCATCTGCATGACCGTGGACAGTTTGACTAATCTCTCTGGGTCTTAGCTTCCTCTTCTATAAAGTGGTGTAACAGTGGAGCCTATAGACACTAAGCATTGTGATTATTAATTGAGCGTTGAGAACAGTGCCTGGAATGCTGTAGGCACTACAGAAGTGTTGTTGTTGTTGTTGTTGTTGTTGTTGTTAGCTTCCATTGAGTTGATTCCAACTCATGGCAGCCCCATCTGTGTCAGAGTGGAACTGTGCTCCATAGGGTTTTCAAGGCTGTGACCTTTCAGAAGCAAATCACCAGGCCTTTCTTCTGAGGCATCTCTGGGTGAATTCGAACCACCAACCTTTCGGCTGGTAGTCGAGTGCTTAACCATTTGTACCACCCAGGGACTCCATTATGTAAGTATTAGCCAGAATAATAATTCAAGTAATATTTTTCCCTATTCCTAACTTGGAAAATTCAGACAAGTGCAAAGGAGAAGATGAAAACCTTTGTAATACCTTCCCATGCAGGCATACAGAGAAGTAGGAGGAGGCCAGATCCTGGGGTGTGAAGGCTCCTTTCACTTCCTGAGCTCCCAGGAGCACTTTGCCAAAATAACTGAAGATGCATGATCACAATTTCCTCACCCAGTTGCCCGATTTTAGATATTTTGTCTTCGCCAGATGCAATACACAGGAATCAAATTGACTACATCTGTGGAAGGAGACTGTGGAAAAGCTCAATATCATCAGTCAGAACAAGGCCAGGGGCCGACTTTGGAGCAGACCATCAATTACTCATGTGCAAGTTCAAGTTGAAGCTGAAGAAACTTAGAACAAGTCCACAAGACCCAAAGTACGACCTTGAGTAATCCCACCTGAATTTAGAGACCATGTGAAGAACAGATTTGACGCATTGAACATTAATGACTGAAGACCAGACGAGTTATGGAGTGACATCAAAGACATTATATATGAAGAAAGCAAGAGGTCATTAAAAAGACAGGAAAGAAAGAAAAGACCAAAATGGATGTCAGAAGAGACTCTGAAACTTGTTCTTGAACATCGAGTAGCTAAAGCAAATGGAAGAAATAATGAAGCAAAAGAGTTGAACAGAAGATTTCAAAGGTTGGCTTGAAAAGACAAAGTATTATAACGACATATGCAAAGACTTGGAGTTAGAAAACCCAAAGGGAAGAACATGCTCGGCATTTCTCAAGCTGAAAGAACTGAAGAAAAAATTCAAGCCTCGAGTTGCAATACTGAAGGGTTCTACAGGGAAAATATTAAACGACACAGGAAGCATCAAAAGAAGATGGAAGGAGTACACAGAGTCACTATACCAAAAAGAATAGGTCAATGTTCAACCATTTCAGGAGGTAACATATGATCAGGAACCAATGGTACGGAAGGAAGAAATCCAAGCTATACTGAAGGCATTGGCGAAAAACAAGGCTCTAGAAATTGATGGAATACCAATTGAGATGTTTCAACAAACAGATGCAGTGTCGGAAGTGCTCACTTGTCTATACCAAGAAATGTGGAAGGCACCTATCTGGCCAACCGACTGGAAGAGATCCATATTTATGCCTATTCCATAGAAAGGTGATCCAACAGAATGCAGAAATTATCGAAAAGTATCATTAATATCACATACAAGTAAAGTTTTGCTGAAGATCATTCAAAAGTGGCTGCAGCAGTATACTGACAGGGAACTGCCAGAAATTCGAGCCAGATTCAGAAAAGGACATGGGACAAGGGATATCATTGCTGATGTCAGATGGATCCTGGCTGAAAGCGAAGAATACAAGAAAGATGTTTACCTCTGTTTTATTGACTATGCAAAGGCATTTGACTGTGTGGATCATAACAAATTATGGGTAACATTGAAAAGAATGGGAACCCCAGAACACTTAATTGTGCTCATGAGGAACCTGTACATAGATCAAGAGGTAGTCACTGGAACAGAACAAGGGGATACTGCGTGGTTTAAACTCAGGAAAGGTGTGCGTCAGGGTTGTATCCTTTCACCATACCTGTTCAATCTGTATGCTGAGCAAATAATCCGAGAAGCTGGATAAGATGAAGAAGAACCGGGCATCAGAACTGGAGGAAGACTCATTATGCATATGACACAACCTTGGCTGCTGAAAGTGAAGAGAACTTGAAGTACTTACTGATAGAAGATCAAAGACCACAGCCTCCAGTATGGATTACACTTGTTATGGATTGAATTGTGTCCCTCAAAAATGTTGATCAACTTGGCTAGGCCATGATTCCCAGTATTAAGTGATTGTCCACCATTTTGTCATCTGATGTGATTTTTCTGTGCATTGTAAATCTTATCTCTATGATGTTAACGAGGTAGGATTAGAGGCCGTTATGTTAATGAGGCAGGACTCAATCTACAAGATTAGGTTTTGTTTTAAGTTGATGTCTTTTGAGATATAAAAGAGAGAATCAAGCAGAGAGACAGGGACACCTCATACCACCAAGAAACAAGAGCCAGGAGAATAGCACATCCTTTGGACCTGGGGTCCCTGTGCTGAGAAGCTTCTCCACCAGAAAAGATTGATGAGAAGGACCTTCATCAGAGCTGACAGAGAGAAAGCCTTCGCCTGGAGATGGCACCCTGAATTTGGACTTCTAGCCTCTAGACTGTGAGAGAAAATTTCTCTTTGTTAAAGCCATCCACTTGTGGTATTTCTGTTATGGCAACACTAGATGAGTAAGACACACCTCAACTTAAAGAAAACAAAAATCCTCACAACTGGACCAATAAGCAACATCACGATAAATGGAAAAAAGATTGAAGTTGTCAAGGATTTCATTTTATTTGGATCCACAATCAACACCCATGGAAGCAGCAGTCAAGAAATCAAATGACGCATTGCAGTGGGCAAATCTGCTGCAAAAGACCTCTTTAAAGTGTTAAAAAGAGAGGATGTCACCTTGAAGACTAAGGTGCGCCTGACCCAAGCCATGACGTTTTTAATCGCCTCATATGCATGTGAAAGCTGGACAATGAATAAGGAAGATGGAAGAAGAATTGATACCTTTGAATTATGGTGTTGGCAAAGGATATTGAATATACCATGGACTGCCAAAAGAACGAACACATCTGTCTTGGAAGGAGTACAGCCAGAGTGCTCATTAGAAGCAAGTATGGCGAGACTCTGCCTCAGGTATTTTGGACATGTTATCAGGAGGGATCAGTCCCTGGAGAAGGACATCATGCTTGGTAAAGTAGAGCGTCAGCGAAACAGAGGAAGAACCTCGACGAGATGAATTGATACAGTGGCTGCAACAGTGGGCTCAAGCATAACAGTGATTGTGAGGATAGCACAGGACCCGGCAGTGCTTTGTTCTGTTGTAAATAGGATCGCTATGAGTTGGAACTGACTCGATGGCACCTAACAACAACAGCAGGTTGTTCTGAAAATGTTAACTGCTCAGATGCTTTAATATTGAAATGACTGTTCCTCAGTCCGTTGAATCCAAGCTCCCACGTCTTCTGTGCACCCCCGGTTGGAGCTCCGTTAGAGGCCAGCGTTGGCTTTGAAGTCAGATCCATTAAGGTTAGATCCAGTTGTTGTGCAGTCTCTGAGTCTCAGTTGACCCATTGGGAAGTGGGGATAATAATAGCACCTTGCCTCCAAGGATTGTGTGAGGCTTCAATGAGATGGTGTGTGTAAGATGCTCAGCCCAAGATCAGGCACCTGGTAAGTACACACTGAATCAGTGCTTCATACTTTTATGATTTATATTTACAAAACTTCCCGAAGAGCATTATAATCGTCTGTGTACATAGCTGCCTTCTTCACCCAACTGTCTTCACTATGGTCTCCTGGCTTAATCTCTTTTGCTGTTCTGGTCTTTTGCACATGGTCTGGTATATATTCTGTAAAAACCAAACCCGTTGCCGTCCAGTTGATTCCGACTCATAGTGACCCTATAGGACAGAGTAGAATTGCCCTGTAGGGTTTCCAAGGAGCAGCTGGTGGATTCGAACTGCTGACCTTTTGATTAGCAGCCGTAGCACTTAACCACTGAGCCACCAGGGCTCTGTTAGTGTATATTAGCTGCTCAGTAAATGTTAAATGAATGAACAAATGGATGAACTAGCGGAGGGTACATCACCCCAATGTAAATCACTTATATAATGAAAGTTCACATGAAATAAATGCTAAACTTAAAAAAAAAAAAAATCACTGCCTTTTGGTTATTATACATATAGTTCATCCATTGCTGAGCTTTTATTTCAGTTTTCAAAGCTACACATAAAGGGGGATCTTTGGAGATAAAGGTTTGATTCAGCAAATCCTAGAGGACAGCTGCTCCCACGATATGCATAGCAACTAGATTCCACATCAGATGTGAACTAGACCATTCAATACATGGTATGAAACTAGATCCAACACCAGGTATGTCATGGTGTGCCCACCATGTGCCAGGCACTGTGCTGGGTTCCTGGGGTAGAGACAAAGGTGAAGAAGACAAAGCCTGCCTTGGGGGGGTTCAGATTCGCTGGGAATTCATCAGATCCCTGACCTGGAAAAGCAAATGATTTTCATAAATAACTGAAATAGAAAGATACATCGACTCTGATGGCCCCAACCCTGAACTAGCTATGGGTGAGGTCTTTTCCTTTCTCCTTCTTCGTTTCTGTGGATTCCTTTCTCCATCTGTGTTTGTGTGGACTGCTCATTATACATGCATTAGGGACGACAGGAGGGACAGGGTTTTGTAGCAACGCACTGCCAAGGACCTACTTTCCCCATGTAAAGCTTTTGAAGAGGCTGTTGGACAAACCCAGTTAGAATTCCAAGAGAGGAGTGATGCCCTGGTCCAGAAGGCAGCATGTTTTATTCCCCTGACATGCTCTGGAAACTGCAGGTCATGGGAGAGCATCTGTCCCTGAGTCTGTGAGGGGTAGAAACTGAGACAGTACAGACCTAAATGGAGTTCCTGGGTGGTGCACATGGTTAATGCACTCAGCAGCGCACCAAAAGTTTGGAAGTGCGAATCCACCCAGAGGCACCTCGGAAGAAAGGCCTGGTGATCTGCTTCTGAAAAATCAGCCATTGAAAACCTTAAAGAGCACAGTTCTACTCTGACACACACGGGGTCACCACAAGTTGGGGATGACTCGATGGTAACTGGTAAAAAAAAAAAAAAAATAGACCTAAACAGGACATTTAATTTTTACCTGGGCACTTCAGAACCCCTTCCACCAAACAGCTTGTTTCCCTTAGTCTCAATTTAAGCCCCAGGAGATGCATTTGTTCATTGTAGTTCTGACTGTTTGAACTTTTTGGTAAGGGTTTTTTTTCCCCCTTCAGGTTTTAATTGAGTCTTCCAGAAGGTATTTTTACAACCTGATGTTACAACAAAGATTAGCTTTTTCAGAGATTTATTAACAAGTTTAACAACATTTTTTTCACTCCTTAGCAATGTTGGACAGAATTAGCTTTTTAAATCTTTCATTTTAGGGTGAAGAAGAGGGAGGGGCCAACACCAGAGCCTACCTGTAACTGGCCAGTAACTGCAAACACACCTTATTGGCTCAAGTCTGAGAGGCATGAGGAGCTTCGGGAGTCACGGCACTTACTTATTGAATAAGCTCTGGTTTTTCCCTCCTACTGTGTAATAGTTATACATCCCTCTCCCCTTGACGTGACCCCTTCCTTTCATCTCTGCCATTTCTTCAGTTGGTCAGCCATTCCTTTGAAAACATAACACCACCACCACCCTCCTGAGTAGCTCAGCAGCTGTTTGGGAGGCAGACGTGCCAACCAATAATAATATAGTACATCACATAACGTGCTAGCTTGGCCTCGAACAGGACAGAGGGGGAGGGAGGTAAAGGCAGAAGGAAGGCTACCAGAGGACAAGACAGTTGAGTTGGATCTTGAAGAAGGAAACTGAGTCTTTTAGACTGAAAAAAGGTAGGAAGGACTATACCGAGAAAGGGAACAGTATCTGCAAAGGCAGGGAGATGTAAAATGTTTGACTTTTTCAAGCATGGATGGACCATAAGGAGTATTTATTTAGGGAATGAGGGAGAGATGAGTTTGGAAAATTGAGTGAGGATTGGAGCATAAGGCCCTGTTGTTGTTGTCAGCTGCCATCGAGTTGGCCCCTGACTCACAGTAACCCATGCACAATATAACAAAACACTGCCTGGTCCTGCACCATCCCTGTGACTGACTGGGGGCGTTGTGATCCACAGGGTTTTCATTGTCTGATTTTCAGAAGTAGATCACCAGGCCTTTCCTCCTAGTCTTAGTTTGGAAGCTCCGCTGAAACCTGTTCAGCCTCATAGCAACATGCGAGCTTCCACTAACAGGGGTGGTGGCTTCACGTGAGGTGCGTTGGGTGGGAGTGAACTCTCTTCTCCTACATAGAAGCGGAGAATTCTACCACTGAACCATCAGTGCCCCAGGGGCTTTGTAGATCATGCTAAACGAGTTGGAACCTTATAGTGAGGGCGATGGAGAGCCAATAAAGGTTGTAAACAAGAGAGCATCATGATCAGATTTGCATTTTAGAAATAAAAATCTCTGTCTCCTCTTATTCTCCATAACATTGAAGTTTTACACTCTGACCCCACACCCCTGATCTGCTTCTGCCAGTTACCATGAATCCATTTCTCTCTGCTGGACAGGCTGGCCTTATCACACCTTCTGCATCTGTGCCTGCAGGCCCCTCTCTAGAACTGCCCCAGTGTCTTAGGCTGGGTTCTCTAGAGAAGCAAAACCAGTAAAGCATATAAATATATATATAGACAGAGATTTATATCAAAGACACCACTCACGTGATTGTAGAGGCTGGAACGTCCCAAGTCCAGGGATTAGGGTATGGGCTTCTCCCGATTCACATAGCCACAGGGGCTGGCGAACCCAAGATTGGCAGGTCGGAGAGCAGGGCTCCACTCACAGGCTTTGAAGATCAAGGAATCCCAAGATCGGCAGATAAGCTGATAACTCAAGTCCCAAGAACCGTAGGTCAGACGAACAGGAGGCAGCCACAGGATCCAGAGCGAGTAAAAAGCCAGAACGTCTGTGCAGCCCACACCCCCAAGGTAACTGCTTTCAACTGATTGGCTACTCACAGCAGATCCCATCATGGGAGTGATCACACGTAAACACAGAAAATCATGGCCCAGCCAAGCTGACACACAGTCTTCACCATCACACTCGGGATGGAGATGGAAAATGGTGGCATCTGGCCTTGAACCCACCAGCTGCTCCATGGAAGAAAGATGTGGTAGTCTGCTTCTGTTAAGATTTTCAGCCTTGGAAACCCCATGGGGCAGCTCTGCTCTGTCGTATAGGGTTGCTATGAGACAGCAGTGAATTTTTGGTGTTAGTAAAAGCTGGGCAGCTGTCTTTTACTCATAGGAAGCTGAAACCACGGACTCTGTGTTGTGTTGCCGTCAAGTCGGCTCTGACTCACGGTGACCTTATGTATAACAGAACAAAATGTGTACCATCTTCATGATCATTGGTATGTTTGAGTCCATTGTTGTGGCTATTGTGTCAATCCATCTCATTGAGAGTTCCCTTGTTTTCACTGACCCTCTACTTTATGAAACATGATGTCCTTTTTTAGCAATTGGTCTTTCCTGATGAGACATCTAAACTAAGTGAGCCAAAGTCTTGCCATCCTCGCTTCTAAGGAGCGTGAACTCTAGATTGCTACAAAAAGAGACCTGGAAGCTCACACAATCCCTTCTCCTTTCCCATCCAATGGAGCTTTTGTCCTTGTTGTTGTTGGCAGTGAACATTCATCCCAGGGGGAGGCTGAAAGCATTGCCAACTCCCTTCTCATCAGGAGATGAAAATGGTGATATGATGAAAAATCCTCCCATCTCCACAGTAACATGTCGGCTTATCCTCACAATGTACCGAATAATCTTTCTTTTATTGGAGAGGGTTTAGGGGAGAACATTCAAGACAGAGTCACTGGCAGCATATTCCTGGAAGTAGAATGCATCACCTTCTTGACTTAATTGGATAATTCATTTTAAATTAGGTGTGCAATCACAACAGGAAAATGTTAGTCTTAATAATACATATTGGAGATTGGCTGCCTATGCCAAGAAGCCTGGCCCTGGTGGAATTCTTTGATTCCCCAAAATAAATTTTGCAAAGATAAAATGGTATATTGCCAGAGTGGAGAAAGAACAAAAGTCCAGCAAGCATTCGTATCCTGGAACTTTCTAGAATGCCTTTGTTGGTTGTGGAATTTCATGGAAGACCCGTTTACCCTGGACTCCATTCAGGGCATTTTATGTATGAAAGGTGTCCTCTGTGCCTAGTGCTCGGCCTGAGTGTTGAAGACCAGGTGTGTTTTGTTGAATGTTGTTTTTTTTTTCTTTTTCCTTTGTGCAATAGCAACTGCTTAGCTAGCTTGAACTATAGCAGATGGCAACTGGGCTTTGCCTGGGGGCCAAGGAGGATAGCCAGGGCCTTTTCTGAAAGTTTCTGGTCCTGGAAGCTGCCTAGAGACCTGGAGGGAGGCCGAGTTGGCTCATGGAGGTCTTCCAATCTGGTCACATCGCCTCAGGAGATAGCCGCTGACATCAGGGTCCGGGTTGGGAAGGGATTGCTTGGTAACTGAGGGGAGTGGGGGGACAGTATGTATAGATTGAGGGTACTGCCCAGCTTGCACGTGCTTTCAAGCCAGCTTCCCTGTGGCACTCAGTGTTCCCCCAAATAGGGCAGTTGCTAAGAAACAAGGATGAACTGAGAGTCTCAGGAGCGCATAAACACCGTGTTGATGAGGATGCTGCCGCACTCGGCGCTCAGCTGCCAAAGCACTGGCCGCATTGCCAAATCCACTGACGTCAGGCTGTTGCCCAAGCCCACACCGCATCCAGGTCTGCCAGCGTGAACGTTCCTGTTTCTGGGCTGTTAGATGCAGGAAAATTTAGTGGTTGTGTAGGCAAGCTGACAGAAAACCTAACATTCACATCATACCACCCACCATCCACCCACCACCCACCATCCACCCACCACCCCAGCTGCTCCTGTATATGGCCTCTTCTCCACCTTCTGCCTGTTCTCTAACAACTTATCTGTGTTCCCACCCCAAATGTATAACATAAAAAGGGGAAGCTCACGTTTATTGAGCACTTGTTTTAAGTCAGGCACCATGCGAGGTATTTTTTATATTTATTAACTCATTTTTCTGATACTAGTGAGACCCCTGTCCTCACAGTGGGTATTGGGCCCATTTTTAGGTGGGAATACTGAGTCTCAGAAAGGTGAAGTAACAGACCTAAAGCAAAGCAGCTAGTAAGTGGTAGAACTTTCAGTTTAGGAGTCTAGACCTCCCAGGTCCATGCTCAGGATTTTGAAGCTAGAGGATCACATAGTTGCAGAGCCATGAGCCCAAACTTGAATCCTGTCTTCCTAATATTGATGGTTATAACCAGCCCTCAACATTTGTTGATTGAAATGATGATGGAAAAACTGTTGGAAGATTTCTCTGAGCCAGCTAAAACTGGCTGACAGCATGAGGTGGTGGCTCTGGTGGGCTGGGTGGTCCTGCCCACACATGCAAGTCATGTCCCTATGGCCTCAGAACACCCCACATCTCCAAATGGTGCTTGCTTAAGAGAATTAGATGGGAGCACAATACCCCTCTACCTGTGAGTCTCCCTGGCTGTCTGTGGCCTCCAGGAAAGACCCCAAACTCCCTTCACCATCTGGTCCTCCCAGTGTCTCTCCTGCACCCCCTAGGTCCCGCCACCCTCCCTCAAAAACTACTCGAACCTTATCATTCCCTGGACACTCAGCCCCTGGCCCTCTGCCTTTCCTGACTGGCCCACTCCAGGTCATTCTTCAGACTCAACTCCCATTTCACCTCCTCCAGCTGATTTCTCTGCCAGCGTCCTCCACCTGGGCCTGAACATGGCGACTGCTTCCCTGCTCTGTGTTCCCTCACAGCTGAGATTTTTTCTTCTGCCGTCACCAGACCTACGTTACCAGACTACGTTACCATTCCCAGCACTGTTCTCTGCAGTGCCAGGGTGTGGTGGTGTATAATAAAAGTTGGGTAAATGAATAAAAAACAGATAGACACACTCCTACATAGAATCGAACGAAGATTGTCATCTTGGAATGTCTGCCCTGGAGAGGACTTAAGAAACCATCTTGCCCTATCTCCCCCTTCTTTGGCAGGTGAGTAAACCGAGGACCCAGGAGGTGAGGTGATTTTTGAAGTGCATTGGTGGCAAAGCCAGGATAAGATCACACTCCCAGACCACCTGGCTTCTGACTCCCCCACACCATCTGGCTGCGCGGCAGGTGGCTCCTGGAAGTGAGAAGGTCCTCGTTAGCAACTCCCCCACCCAGCAGGGGAAATAGGAGAAGATTTGTATTTGGGGAGCAGTTTTACATTTTATTTTATGAACACTCCAGAGCTCTTTGAATAAAAAAAAACCCTTGAGTGTTTAAAGGGAGCCAAGAGGGAGACAGGGCTCCAGGTCCATTGAGAAGCAGCAGCGAGCCAAGGAGGGGGGTGGAATAAATGCTACGAAAGTCCAGTCTGAGCCTTCGGGTTAGCGTGGCTGCTGGGCCAGCAAGATTGGGCTTCTCATCTGCAGCGCCCTCAAGACACCATAGTCCCTCAAGGCAGCAGGAGTGAGGAGCCTTTGGGTTCAGGCCAGCCAAATTTGGTGAGACAGTTCACGCTGCAGCTCACCGGTCTTAGAGAATAAAGAGATCTCAGCGCAAACCACAAGTAAACCTCCCCTAGGAGTCAGCCAATTCAGAGCCGGAGTTAGAACCGTTTCCTGGCAGCACTTTATTCTCAGAGACTTGAAATGGGTGAGAGAGGGTGGGTGTGTACGTGCGAGTGTACATGCTCCACACTTCAGCTGTAGGAGAAGGATGGGCCGGCTGCACCTACCCTAGTACCTTATGACAACATAGCAACAGTGTGAAGGGCAGCCTGTGCACCCCAGGAGAGAATACAGATTCCATTGCCTCCCCTGCCCCGCTGGACAGAGATGACGTTAAGAAGGGCAATGTATGAGTGTCCTTTGTTGTTGCTGTTAGTTGCCTTTGAGTTGGCTCCAACTCATGGTGACCATATGTATAACTGCCACAACAAATCACCAGAAACTTGGTGGCTTCAAACAACAAAAATTCATTCTTTCACAGTTCTTGGAGGTTGGAAGTTCAAAATCAAGATGTCAGCAGGGCCATGTTGCCTCTGAAGGCTCTAGGGGAGAATCCTTCCTTGCCTCTTCCAGCTTTTGGTACCAAAAAAACCAAACCAGCTGCCGTCAAGTCAATTCCATCTCATGGTGACCCCATGTGTGTCAGAATAGGGTTTTTCAATGGCTGTGACTTTTGGAAACTGATTGCCAGGCCTTTCTTCCAAGGTCCCTCTGGGTGAACTCAAACTGCCAACCTTTTGATTACTGGCCTAGTGCTTAAAGGTTTGTGCCACCCAGGTGGCCTCTGGTGGCCTCTGGTGGCTCCTGGGAATTCTTGGTGCTCGTTGGTTTGTGGCAGCATGTCATGGATTGAATTGTGTCCCCCAAAAATATGTATATCAATTTAGCTAGGTCATGATTCCCAGTATTGTGTGATTGTCCACCGTTTTGTCGTCTGATAGGATTTTCCTGTGTTTGTAAATCCTGTCTCTATGATGTTAACGAGATGGGATTATTGGCAGTCATGTTGATGAGGCAGGACTCAATCTATAAGATTAGATTGTGTCTTAAGCCAATCTCTTTTGAGATGCAAAAGAGAGAAGCTAGCAGAGAGACAGGGGGACCTCATAACACTAAGAAAGCAGCGCCAGGAGCATAGCACATCCTTTGGACCCAGAGTTCCTGCCCTGAGAAGCTCCTAGACCACAGGAAGTTGATGACAAGGACCTTCCTCCAGAGCCTACAGAGAGAAAGCCTTACCCTGGAGCTGGCACCCTGAATTTGGACTTGTAGCCTCCTAGACTGTGAGAGAATAAACTTCTGTTTGTTAAAGCCATCCACTTGTGGTATTCTGTTATAGCAGCACTAGATGACTAAGACAAATTCTATTTCCAAATAAGGTCACATTCTGAGGTTCTGGGTGGACATGAGTTTTGGGGGACACCACCTAGCCCTCTACAGGGGAGAATGGGTGCCCCAGTTAGAACCAGCTCAGGTTCTCATGTCCAAGAAGCCATTTCATAGATGATCCTGAGAGTGGCAGGTGTGAGGTGAATGTGCCCAAAGCAAATCCATAGCAGAGCTCACCACAGCCAGCCAACAGCTCTGTATCTTCTCTAGTTTAGGTGACAGAGAACAAGAGGACTCAAAGTCAGCCACTGCCCCATCCCAGCAGCAGCTGGACCCTTCATGGACACAGGCCGGATTTGCTTGCTTTTTTGTTCCTCAGAACCTAGCATGGAGCCTCGATAGAAAAGTGTCTGTTAAATATTTGTTGAAATAATGTTTGCTTGTTAAAGAGAAGGAACTTTGAGCATGACTCCTACAGGGATTACTTGTTCTAACTTTGGCGAGAGGACAGTTCAGGTTTTGTGTCAGGAAGGAGTGAGTCAGACGTGGTCTGGAAGGAAACCCAAACAAAGCGCTGAGGAAAGGGTGTTGGCCAGGAAGCCGGTGGCCTGGAGACTGGCCTCTGCTACTTATTAAACCAAAACCAAACGAAACCCATCGCTGTCAAGTCAATTCCGACTCATAGTGACCCTATAGGACACAGTAGAACTGCCCCATAGGGTTTCCAAGGAGCGGCTGGTGAATTCGAACTGCAATCTTTTGGTAAGCAGCCAAGCTCTTAACCACTGTGCTACCAGGGCTCCTGGTACTTTCTAGTAGGGTGAATTCAGCTCAGAGTCTTGGCTCCCTCATCTGTAAAATGGATATCAGGACCCCTGCCTGCCTCACAAGGTGTTGTGAGGCTTAAATGAGATAATGCATAAGCCCTCTGAAAACTGTACTGTGAAGTACCCACATAAGGAATTTGATTACTTGAAGGCAGATTAAAGTGGAAAGACAATGTGGTGTAACATGCATTCTATACCATTAGATCATTGCTGACTAAGCAAAATTCCACTGCAGGAGAGGACATGTTTTGAGAACATTTATAATTGGTAAGCATAACAACGATTGTGAGGATGGCGCAGGACCTGGCAGTGTTTCGTTCTGTTATACATAGGGTCGCTATGAGTCAGAACCAACTCAACGGCACCTAACAACAACATGATTGGTAGTACTGTTAGAATTCTCACCCTCCATGCAGGAGACCTGCATTCAATTCCCAGCCAATGCACCGCATGCCCAGCTACCACTCATCTGTCAGCAGAGGCGCACGTGTTGCTATGATGCTAAACGGGTTTTATCAAAGTGTCCAGACTAAAATGGACTAGGAAGAAAGTCCTGGTGATCACCTTCTGAAAATCAGCCAATGAAAACCTTGTGGATCACAACAAAATGTTGTCCCTTCCACAGCTGATCATGGGGTTGGTACAGGACTGGGCAACATTTGGTTCATTTATGGTTGGGGTCACCATGAGTCAGGGCCAACTTGACGGCAGCTAACAACAATGATGTGATTGTTGTAGTTAGGTGCCATTGAGTCGATTCCAACTCATAGCGAGTCTATAGGACAGAGTAGAACTGCCCCATAGAGTTTCCAAGGAGCGGCTGGTGGATTTGAACTGCCGACCTTTTAGTTAGTAGCCTGAGCTCTTAACCACTACGCCACCAGGGTTTCCAAACTGAAACCTAGGGAAGTTAAATGGCTTTCCTAAGGTCATATAGTAGGTAGAGAAGCTGGGATTCAAACCCTGGTATGTCCACCCTAGAGCTTGTTCCATTGTAGCATCTGGTCCCCTAGGCTTACCTGACCCCCGAGACTCACCTGGCCCTCGTGTGAGCTGCTGCTCAGCTCAGGCGACAGACCAGCCTCCCTGCACTCTCTGCAAGCACTCCTGCCGCTCTGGGGGAGGGTGGGGTGTCCTAACCAGGCTGTGTATTGTGGGTATTAGCTTCCTATTGTTTTTCCCATCACCCTCAACTCTTGGATGTCATATGGCTTAGAGGTGGGCTTCTGATACCCAGTCTGCTGCAGGGGGACCGCTGTGCTCTCCCCTCCTTTCCCCCCAACCCCCCAGTGCCTTGTGCCAGCATGTCCCATCAGAGCAAGCAGCTTATCTACCCTGTGGGATGGACAGAGGCAGTCCTATTTGCAGTTAAAGAACAGGTCTTCGGGAAGGTTGGGCTCTTCATCACCGGGGACTAGAAATAACTGCTCTTGAGCAAGGACCGTGCTTCTTTAGCTAGGAAACTGGTTTTCCCAGGCCCTCTGCAGTTAGCCCCACTGTTACTCTGCAATGCAGAGCGCCTGGGTCCTGGCAGATTAACTTTAGAAGCGGCCTCTGGGCTAAGTGCAGCTGCTTTCTGGGAAAGGGTGTGGTGGAACAGAAAAGGCTTTAGAAAGATTGGGTTCAAACCTCAGCTTCACTAGTAACAATCTTGGCCTATTAAGCTTTTCAGAGCCTGGTTCTTTCTCTTAAAAAAAAAAAAAGCCTTAATTGGACAAGTAATACATATTAAATTCATATTATTGTTTTAAAATATGAAAATACAGATAAACAAAAAGAAATATAAAATCACTGGTAATCCTACCGTTGTCAGACTTTATTTTACCACTGTTGAGATGATTTTTTCTTTCTCCACTTATTTAAATACATATAATTGTTTCATTAACCTAATGGGATCATCTCTTGCATGCTGCCTTTTCTACCCAATGTATATTTTATTTCAGTTTTATTTCCAATATATATTTTAAAGACATGCAAAGATGTTAACCTGTACTATCCTCTTAAATGGCGATATGGTATTTCATTGTATGGCTTTCCTAATCGTTTAACGCATCCCTATCTGGTCAAAAATTGGCAAGAACCTTACTGTTCAACCTAGAGCCTCGACTTCTTCATCTTTAAAATGGGTATGACAGACCCATCTTGCCAAGGTGGTTCTGTGTGTACAGCACGTGGCTGTTGTCATTGTTGTTAGCTGTCGTCAAGTCAGCCCTCCCCACCCCCCAACTCATGGCACCCACATGCACAACAGAACGAAACACTGCCTGGTCCTGTGCCATCACCATGATCAGTTGTAGGCTGGATGCTTATGATCCATAGGGTTTTCATTGGCTCATTTTCTGGAGGTAGATCACCAGGCCTTTCTTCTTAGTCCATCTTAGTTGGAAGCTCCACTGAAACCTGTTCACCATCATAGCAACATGCAGGCTTCCACTAACAGTCAGGTAGGTAGTGGTTGTGCATGAGCTGCATTGGCTGAGAATTGAACCCGGATGTCCCACATGGAAGGTGAGAATTCTACCGCTGAACCACCAATGTCTCACAGCACGTGGTAGGCCCTCATAAATTCTTGCTTCTTGCCTTTGCCCTTCCTCTCCACTGATTTCCTTTCACATAGGGTGTCTACCAACGATGCAATGAACATGCCAAAAATAAACCCATTGTCCAGTGTGTCTACTCAGGCCTGAACTTGCAGCTCCTTGTTCGCCTGCCCCAGCGATCTTGGTGACAGGCATCTAGGGCCAGCAGCTCCCCATCGCCCTCACTTAGGAGCCCTGATCAGAGACCTCAGCCAGAACAGACACCACAAAGCTGGGCAGCAAGTTTCCTGCTCTGAGATGCATCTGTGAACAGTTGAGATCAGCTGGGGTGTCTGGTTAGCGTCTGCACCACCTTATAGGGTCTGACGTGCCGTGAGTGTCTCTGTTGTGGGCTGCGATCGCAATCTAAGCAGAACCCTGGGATTCAGCAGTTGTTCACATCTGCTGCTCCCTGCAGGGTGAGCACTCCTTCCCCCATCCCCCACTCACCCCACTGATGGGACTGTGTGAGGTTTTCTTCACAGTCAATGTCAAGTGCTGACCATCTTAGGCACAGTATCCTTGCATCTATTTCTTGTCTGAACCCAACTAAATAAAACATCATATTTTCCCTGCTTGGTTGAGATATGCAAACCAGATGTAATTCTGTCTGCTATACAACTGAACACGCTACCCAAAACATTGGTTAAAGCAAGTAGAATCTGCAGAGCATTCTAAGAGGTTTAATTTGTGACTATTAATTTGTCATTGGAGCTGACAGAGAGTGGTATTTTTGTTTGTTTTGTTTTTACTTAAATAGGGAGTATTAGAATGATGATGATAATACTAATATTTGGCATATATTGTGTGCTTATCATGTGTGGATCTGTTGGCATTCAGCTATAAGCTTTATGTGGATTATCTCATTCAGTCCCGTCTGTCCCCATTTTACAAATGAGGAAACTGAGGCACATGGCTAGTAAGAGATGGGACTGGCATTTGGACTCCGCAGTGAGTCTAGAACCCTTCCTTTTAACAGCCCTTGTGATAGGGTCAAACAGATACTTAAGGAAAGGTCCTCTCCTACTCTGTCCTCCTTACCCAGCCCTGCTGTCAGTGATGAGAATAAGAAAAAGTCCAGGCTTTTTGTTAGGAGTGTGGGTGTTAACACACTCGACTGTTAACCAAAAGGTTGGAGGTTCAAGGCCACTCAGAAGTACCTTGGAAGAAAGGCCTGGTGATCTACTTCCAAAAAATCAACCATTGAAAGCCCTATGCAACATATTTCTACTCTGACACACATGGGTTCACCATGACTCAGAACTGACTTGATGGCAGCTGGTTTTATTTCTTAGGAAGAATCTTCTGCACAAACTTTGTTTCTTTCTTGGTGAGCTCCGACATTGCTCAATTTTGAGGATTAGGGAGAAAAGTTGCAAAATCAGAGGGCAGAAGTCCTGCAGTTTCTGGGAGCCCCCACATAGTGGAGAATCAAAGGAGCCAGAGCCATCACCATGGGGCACCCACATCAGGTCTGATCCCTCCTGGAACCAGGAGCAGCCCCTGGGAAGTGGAGAGAAATAAGAGGTTGAGTAACGAGTCAGAACACATGAAAACCAGATGGATCAGAATTGGGTGCCACACCAAAGTGGGCACATGCAGCAAAGATCTGCTGAGCAAATGGCTGACTGGATAAATGAAATTACAGTTTATTAAACGCTCACAGGAGGTGTGCGGGGTTTGCATATGGCCTTGAATATTTATTTTGGTTTAAACATGCAAGCAGAAAAGCACCCCAATTCCATACATGCAGGTCTACGTGTGAGATTCATAACGAGAGGTTTCACCAACCTGGGGACTAGCCACAGAAAATTTCCATCCCATGCTGGGGTTAAACCTCTGCCTTCATTCCTGGGTCATTTCTCCCTACGGAACATTCAACAGACATTTTATTAACTCTCAATGTTATCCTAATAATGTCATCATTAAGAAGGTGAATTCAGTTCAACAAGAATCTTTTCATTACCTAGCACCTTATATAATTTTTAAAAATCATAATACTTAATAGAGATATATCTAATTTATCCACTATTTGGGATTATTTGCACGTGGCTCTTTCTTCTTGAAAAGTGACTAGAAGGCAGAGCTGACTCTGTGTGTACATACTGAAATACACCTGTGGACATGCCAATTTTCGTAGGTGAGCCTGTAACCTGCCAAGGCAGCATATTTAAAAAAAACAAACAAACCAAACCCATTGCCGTCGAGTTGATTCCGACTCATGGAGACCCCATGTGTTACAGAGTAGAATTACTCTATAGGGTTTTCTTGGCTGTAATCTTTACAGAAGCAGATCGTCAGACCTTTCTTCCACAGTGCTGCTGGGTGGGTTTGAACTGCCTACCTTTAGGTTAGTAGACAAGTGCAAACTCAAGGACCTTTAGGGCAGCATATAGCACCAAGGGAAATGGAAATACGACTTGCTCTCTTAGTGTTCACTGTCCCATTAGGGTAAGATAACTGAGGGACACTCTCATGGGATCAGCAGAGATGCCTTCAGTGGTGGCTGATGAGTTGGGAAGGGACCCTTCAATGCTTCTGCACATAGTCCTGCCCTCAAAGGGCTCCTGGCCTCTTAGGCTCCTGCACTCTGAATACGCCGACTTGGATGTGGTGATGGTGGAGTTAATTTCAGTACCTGGTATTCCACTTTCTTCTGGAACTGCCACTTGGTGTGTGTTTAGATGGATGTTGCTTGCCCCCCTCACAGAAGTCGGCCCTGTCTTTGCTCCTGTAACCTCCCATGGAATGCTGGGTGAAGAGGTCAGCCCTTTGTTGTAAATATGTATTTAATGGGAAATTACAAATGAAGAGGTCTACCATATGTAAAGGGAAGCAGATGTGTGCAACTGTCTCTCTAGAACCACTCTGGAGAGTCACTTAGCTCCACCGGACACAGACAAGCATTTGTCAGGTTACCAGGCAACTATAAGTAACAAATACTTGTGTGTCTGGGAATGAAGGGGTGAGAACCAGACTTTTTCTAACTGTTCTCATCACTTGTCATAATAAAAGCGCATGCCCAAGGGCTCCCATGTTCTGGACTGTTCAAGTTAGCCCAGGTTCCTATACCCACCCTCCAAAGTGGCCAAGAGCTCTGGAGTCAGACTGCCTGGGAGCCATCCAGCTTCCCTTAGTGCTAGCTTATGACCCTGGGTAACTTATGCCCCCTGAATCTCAGTTTACTCATCCCTAAAATGGGGGTAGTAATAGTTCTAACCTCCTAGAGAGTCAAATGAGTTGATGGCTGTCAAGTTCACGGTACAGAGCCTGACAGATAATATATGCACAACACATATTATACCTATTAGTATTCCCTTACACTGTCAGTTTTCTCAGCAAACCCCTCACAAACTCTTGGAATGGGCAAACTCTTGGAAGGAAACTTCCCTTTGAAGACCACAGAGAGATTTTCAAACATACATGCCATCAGTATGCTCCTCGGTTATGTCCTAGAAGTAAGAAGTGCACACCATCTTTGAGCCTGCCTAACTGCCTGTTTGTCCAGCTGTGGGCATCCTGGCAGGGGCGGGGCGGCTTTCCTTACTAGCTCCCCCTCATGTGAGCAGATACCCCCATGTGGAGTTGGGCTTTCAACCACGCGAGGCTACCTCGCTCTGAGCTACGTACTCTATCGGACCCTACCTACCCTCTTCTTGCTTATTCCATTTCCAGCTTTTAGCCCTTGCAGCGGTTTCAGATTGTCTTGGTGGTGGTGGTGTATGCTGTCCAGCTGATTCCTACTTATAGCGATCCCATGTGACAGAGTAGAACTGCTCCATGGGGTTTTCTTGGCTGTAATCTTTATGGAAGCAGATGACCAGGTCTTTCTCCCAAAGAGCTGCTGGATGGGTTTGAACCTCCAACCTTTTAGTTAGCAGCTGAGCACTTAACCATCATGCCACCAGGGCTCCTTATTGTCTTAGTAGCCAGATCTAATCCATCTTTCCAGTTGGTCTCTAGAGAAGCAAGACCTGCCCTGGTTCTTTCTCAAGACAGTAACTTCCTCCTTTGGGTGAGCTTATTAAATCATGTCTAACCCAGTTGTTGTGTATCATTTCCTAGACGCTCTCTTGGTGTCCTGGTGACTCTGCCTACAGAGAAGGGCCCTTCTTGCTGGGCTACAACTTAGCGTCCTTGTTGTCTCTTTTAGTGTACTCAGAGAAGGGTTTAACATGTTATGACAATTGCCTTCCAGAAAGTTCCCACTGTCTTCCATTTAAACATGTAAAATACTTAAGATTATTCATGTTTTTTAAACAGCTTTATTGAGATATAAATCCATATCATACAGTTCAGCCATTTAAAGTGTACAATTCAATGGCTTTGAGTATGTATCACCACAATCAATTTTAGAATATTTTTATTACCCCAAAAAGAAACCCCATATCCATTTTTTGTTACCCCCTCAAACCTCCCATCCCACCCCTGAATCCTAGGATATGACTAATCTATTTTCTATTTCTTTAGATTTGTCTGTTCTAGATATTTCATATAAATGGAATCATTCAATATGTGGTTTTTTTGTGTCTAACTAGTTTCACTTAGCATAATATTTTCAGGTTCATCCATATTATAGCATGTTTCGGTGCTTCATTCCTTTTTATGGCTGAATAATACCATAAGATTATGTATGGATATACCACCTTTTGTTTATTCATTCACCAGTTGATGAACATGTGAGTTGTACCTCATGTTCTTTTTAACACATAAAGGCCCAGCCCTTAATCTGAGACTGTCTTTCGATTCCCAACCATTTTTTGAGGAGAGGCATTTCTTGTCATAGCCCCAGAATACTTCTTGGTTCTCTCATGAGTGTAATCCCTCCTCAAACATTATATTCTGAATATCCATAAAAAAAAATTCAGGTTTTTGTTTGTGTGTTTACAGTTAGTTTATGAAGACCGGCCAGAAGAAATGATTCTGACCGTACAGTTTCTTTTTTGTCTTTTCTTCTGTGGCATTATTTGGAGTCTAAAAATTCACTCAGTTTAGATCAGTGTTCAAACTGGTTGAGGATAAAATAAAGTTTTCCCCAGGGAGAAAAATATGAGCTAAAAGCAAAAATACCTTAGAATTTTAACAGAGGAAGCATGAACGCAGCAAGCAAGCATACTTTCTTTTTTTTTTTTTTTTAAATAATATTTTATTGTGTTTTCAGTGAAGGTTTACACAGCAATTTAGGTTCACATTCAATAAATTATACACAAGTCATTCAGTAACATTGTTTACATTCTTCACTTTGCATGGGCATTCTCATTATTTCTGTTCTGGTTGTTCCATTTCCATTAATCTAGTCTCCCTGCCCCCTTACATTCTCATCTTCGTTTTAAAGTAATTGTTGACTATTTGGTCTCATATAGGTGATATTTTTAAAGGAGCACAATACTTACGGGTGATGTTCAGGTCATTGTTTTGTGATCCAGTCTGTTATTTAGCTGCAAGGTGACCTCAGGGGTTAGTTTCGGTTCAAGGTTTAAATATCTCAGAGCATAGTCTCGGGGAGTCCTCCAGTCTCAACCAGTCCAGTAGGTCTGGTTTCTTTTCTTTTCTTTTTTTAGAAATTTGAGGTTCTGTTCCACATTTTTCTCCCGTTCTATCAGGGTCCATCTATTATGGCCCTGATTAGAAAGGTCGGTAGTGGTAGCTGGGTACCATCTAGTTCTTCTGGTCTCAAAGTAGATGAAGCCATGGTTCGTGTACACTATTTGTCCTAAGCATGCTTACTTTTTAACAAGAACTGACTAGGGGTCAGGTTGGGTCCAACAACACCTGTAATGTTTTCCTGCTGGGAACGGATTTTTCCAAGCATGCTCTCTATCCAGGCCTGGTGCTACACCTGGTAGAAACTTTGAAGGTTCACAGATTTCTCTGAAGGTTTGTAAGTGGCTTTCACTTTGCTAGTTTGAACATGAGAATGAGGTCAGATGGAGTAAATAGGACTTGGGGTTAAACTGCAGGCCAGAGCTCAAGGCTGCCGGGCAATTGGACTGACTGTTCAGTTTCGAATCCAGTGTGTCCCCCTGGCAGCTGCTGCGCGCTGGTGTGAAACGTGCTTTCTCTGGGAGTCAAGTTATTGGGATTTCTTGTGCTGATTTCTTGTGTGTCCCCACTTTAGGTGGCTGCCCTGAGGAATTCCTCCTTGAAAATCTCAGTGTGCCCTTCCCTCCCAACCATGAGATAAATTCCCTTCTGCGATTTGATGATTCACTTAAGGAGGAAAAGGCAAATAGGAAAGTGTAATGTAACAAGGGAGTCCCTGGGTGGTGTCAACATAATATATTTACGCACCAAACTATGATCACAAAAGGAAGATCAAAGTTTGATTAAATTTTGTCTCTACTTGGGTTATTTTAATTGTCTCTCTCCCCGAATTCACATGTGGAAATGTGAAAAAGCTTAGTCTTTAGAACCAACTGGTAGATCTGTGGTTCTTGGGCAAATGGCCCCCCTCTTTCTGAGCTTGTTTAGGTCTTAAGGATGCTTCCTCCCACCCTACAAGAGAGTTAGTGAGGATTAAATGAGATAGCTTGTGTAAATCACCTAGTACAGAAGTGCTCAATAAATGCTGTTTCTAAAATTCTTCTCCTGAAATTGATTTTTTTTTTTTTTAACCCGAGTTCATACCAAGTTTTAGAAGAAGTGGTATATAAGGAAACATTCCAGGACCTTTCCCCACAGGATGGCGCTAGTTCTTTGTGCTTTCGGGAAACTATTTATGTCTCCCTTAAGCTCTGGTGTAGTGGTTAAGAGCTGCGGCTGCTAACCAAAAGGTTGGCAGTTCGAATCCACCAGACGCTCCTTGGACACTCTACGGGGCAGTTCTACTCTGTCCTATAGGGTCGCGATGAGTTGGAATCGACTTGACGGCAACAGGTTTGGTTTTTTGGTTTTTTAAGCTCCTGGGATTAGAGAGTCAAGCATAGGGTGAGGCCCACAGCAAGCATTTGGTAGACAGTATTTGATAGTATCAATCTAATAAACTTCAAGAGCAGTGCAGACAGTGGGACATAAGGTGATACTCGTAAGGAGTGTGCCTCTTAGCTCAAGTAGATACAAGAGACTAAACGGGCAGCTTCTGTCCAGAGGTGAGATGGGAAGGCAGAGAGGGTTAGAAGCTGGTTGAATGGACATGAGGAATCGGGTGGAAAGGAGGAGTGTGCTGTCACAGTATGGGGAGAAAAATTAGTTACATAATAATGTATGTATAAATTTTTGTATGGGAAAAAATAAAAGATAAATTAAAAAGAGAACAGTACAGCCTTTAAGATAAAGTCTGTCCTCCCAAAGGGGTGTGGAAGCTTTAGCAATGATGATTGTTTTTCATTTGCATCTTAATGTTTGAGGACCAGAGCCACAAACTGAAGAGCCAGAAGTGGATTCCAGCAACTTCAAATACCATATTAATGCCGTCAATATCCAAGCAGACAAGTTGCTTTTCCTCCAGTGACTTTCTTGGCAGAAAATTAAAAAGGAAAAAAATGGTTGCAGTTTAAGAAAACGTTGTGGTGCTTGGTGATAATGACTTACATGTCTATAATGCTTTCCAGCTTACAGAATACTTTCACGTTATTATTTCCCTGAATTCTCACAACTCCCAGGAGTGGGTAAGAGAATACTGCATTATGGTTAAGGAAGGGCTACCTCTACCACTTACTTACTGTATGGCTGTGTGTGTTATTTAAGCACTCTGAGCTTATTGTCCTAATTCTTAAAATGGGAATAATACCACCTTCCTTTTAGGATTACAGATTTAGTACAAATTGTATGAGAATGTATGGATAATGCCACCACATAGTAAGTGCTTATGAAATGGCAACTCTTAGTATACAAATAGGTATAATAATCCTCACTTTACTGATGAAAAACCAGTTGCTCTCCAGTCGATTCTGACTCATGGTGACCCATGTGTGTCAGAGTAGTCTGTGCTCCATAGGGTTTTCAAGGTTGGGCTCTTTTGGAAATAGGTCACCAGGCCTTTCTTCCAGGGCACCTCTGAATAGATGCAAACCTCCAACCTTTCTGTTAGCAGCCAAGCATGTTAACTGTTTGTACCATCCAGGGACTCCCTTTTCAGATAAGGAAAATAAAAATGACACTCAGTTTGCCAGAGATCACGCCGCTAGTATGTAATTGGTAAAACCAAAATACAACATCAATTTTTCTGACTCTCATTCCTCTTTCCACAACACTTTAGCAAACGTGTAAATCAGGAATACGTCCATGTGTTTGCTGACAAAATTCACCACTATAACTCTTACTTAGTTTCTCTGGTGCACTAATATTGTAATTGTCCACTTTTGTATTCACAGAACATCATCAAGAAGGTGATTGGGCAGAAGTTTGTGTACAAGTTTGTCTCTTTCCCAGAGATACTGAAGATGGATCCGCATGCGGTGGAGATCAGCCGGGAGAGTCTTTTGCTGCAGGACAGAGACTGTAAGCTGCCCCCCGAGGTCCGCGAGGCACACAAACACAGCCTGTCGGCCCTCAAAAGCACGAGCCGCAATGAATACATCCACTCAGGCCTGTACTCGTCCTTCACCATCAACTCCCTACAGAACCCACCAGATTCTTTCAAGGCAATCAAGACAGAGAAGCTGGAGGAGCAGCCTGAAGGCAGCCCTCCTGTTGAAGAAGTCAGGACTGTCATCAGGTTTGTGGCCAATAAAACCAACAAGCATGTCACCAGGCCTGTGGTGTCCCTGCCCTCCACGTCCGAGGCCGCAGCTGCGTCTGCTTACCTGGCCTCATCCGTCTCAGCCAAGATCTCCTCCTTAATGTTGCCAAATGCCGCCAGCATTTCCTCTGCGTCACCTTCCTCATCGAGGTCCCCATCCCTGTCCCCCAACTCACCCCTCCCTTCTGAACACAGAAGCCTCTTCCTGGAGGCTGCCTGCCATGACTCGGATTCCCTGGAGCCCTTGAACCTGTCATCAGGCTCCAAGACCAAGTCTCCGTCTCTCCCCCCAAAGGCCAAAAAACCCAAAGGCTTGGAAATCTCTGCACCCCCACTGGTGCTCTCCGGCACCGACATTGGCTCCATTGCCCTCAACAGCCCAGCTCTGCCCTCGGGATCCCTCACCCCAGCCTTCTTCACCGCACAGGTAAGAGCCAGCCCTGTCCTCCTGGTTTAGCAAAAGGAAGAAAGAACAAACAAAACTACTTCCTTCCATCCTTTAAAAGATAATCCCTAGGGCCCATGATCTGTACCAGTGACTGTCGAGTCAGCTCTGACTCATGGTGACCCCATGTATGTCAGAGGAGAATTGTGCTCCATAGGGTTTTCTAAAATATATGTATCGTATATTTGGTGGCAAGATACACAACCAAGCATACATCCATTCCCAATTTCTACATGAACAGTTTAATAACATCGGTTATGTACTTCACACTGTGTCAACGTTCTCACTGTCTCTACCCATATTGTTTCATCACCATTTATTTAGGCTTTCTGCTCCTTAAAGTTCTCATCTGTGCTTTAGATTAACTGTTGTTAGTTTACACTCATATAGATCACTGTAAGAGCTCTATGTTCAAGGCAAACATTCTTCATTCATTGGGCTAAACTACTGTTTAGTTTAATGATGGCTTCATGGGATAGTTTCAGTTCAAAGTTTAGAGATTATTTTTGGGCATTAGATTCGGGGGTTGCCCCAGTCTCAACAGATCCAGTAAGTCTGGTTTCCATATGAGTTAGAGTTCTATTCTACGTTTTTCCTCCTTTTGATCAGGATCTATCTGTTGGGTCCTTGATCTCCACAGGGTTTTCAGTGGCTGATTTTTCAGAAGTAGATTGCCAGGCCTCTGGGTGGACTCAAACCACCAACCTTTCGGTTAGTGGCCGAGCGCGTTAACCATTTGCACCACCCAAGGATTCCTCATGTCCTACAATCTGTGGGACATGTGAAGGGAAATTGCTTTTCCATCCTCAGACCAAAGTGCCCACAAGAGAAAAGGTTTGGTTGTCTTGGTTACAGAAAGATGCTTGATTGCTTTCCTGCTTTGAGTGGCGTAAAGTGATCGTAAGACATAAGACGTAACATGCACACTGGCCATCAAAGCAGATTTAAACCATTATTTCCTAGGGCGACTTGAGCAGGCCAGTTTACATTTCCGAAGGCATTTGGGCTTTGTGAAGTCTTTATGGCAGAGCCCTCTCTGGGGGCACTTAATAAGTAGCCATTTGTTTACTGTTAACAAGAAAATAGATGTTAACTGATAGCACCATTGCTGTTGTCACTGTGGAGCTGTGCGTGTTCCGTGAGTCATTCAAAAGAAATGTAAGGGCCATACCAAACAGTGAGGAAGAGATTCTGTACTAAAAACAGTGCACTCTGAGGAAACCCAGGTCCATATCACGTGGGGGAGAAAACAAAGTCATGGGAGAAGAAAGTCTTCATTGTTATCAACCCCAATGATAAAGTAGACTCTTCCTTTAAGTAAAATACATGTCCTTTGTTGTCCAGATGGCAGTTGCAGGGCAAAGACAAGCTAAAACCAAAAAATACAGTTGCCATCAAGTCGATTCCAGCTCCTGGCAACCCCATGTGTGTCAGAGTAGAAGTGTGCTCCATAGGGTTTTCAATGGCTGATTTTTCAGAAGTAAATTGCCAGGCCTTTCTTCCGTGGTGCCTCTGGGTAGACTCAAACCTTCAACCTTTTGGTTAGCAGCTGAGCACATTAACTGTTTGCACCACCCAGGGGCTCCCTTTAAAATATACATTGAGTGACAAAGTGGAAACCCTGGTGGCACAGTGGTTAAGAGCTGTGGCTGCTAAGCAAAGGGTCGGCAGTTCAAAGCCACCAGGTGCTCCTTGGAAACTCTATGGGGGCAGTTCTCCTCTGTCCTGTAGGGTCGCTATGAGTAGGTGGCAGTAAACCATATTTCTGTCTTCTCTTGAAAACGTGGATGCAATTTAGTGGTTAAGAGCATTGGCTGTGAGGTCATGGGGCAGAATTCAATGCCTGGCTACACCCCTTAGTAGAAGTGTGGCTGTGGGAAATTGCACTCTGAGCCAGTGCCCACCTCTGGAAAATGGATTGTTGGGAGGATTTAATGGGATAATGGCCACAGTCAGTGAGCTACAACTGGTAGGTACTGTTATCATTGAGCATTGTGCCTCCAGGGTGTGGGCGTGTGTTTAAGCAGGTGGAACACTCTCTCTGTAATTGTTAGCATTCTTGTCGTCAATATCAACATTATTGTAGCTCTTCATATGTGCCAGGCACTATTTTAAGCACTTTACATGCATCCCCTTGTTTATTTTTCCTAGCAACCCTATGAAGTAGATAGTATTAGCATCCCATTTTCCAGCTAAGTAAAATGAGGCACAGAAGTAAGGTAACGTTGTCCAGGATCACACAACAAATAGGTGGTAGGAATGAATTCGAGCCCAGTGAGTCTGCCTCCAGAGGCCATGCTCTTAAGTAAAAGTCACAGCTGCTCTCTGCAGAACCATCATTGGGGAAATGCCCTGTCATCCCTGATCATGATGGCAAAGTTCAGGGTCATGGAGAAGTTTGAGGTCTGCAAGGCAGGTCTTTGCCATTTCCCTCTGCATGGCTTCTCCAGATTGTGGTTCAGGGATTTCATGGCAAGTCAAGCTTGTCAGCTGGTGGTAGGAGTCCCTGGGTGACACAAATAGTTAATGTGCTCTGCTGCTGACTGGAAAGGTTAGTGGTTTGAATTCACCCAGAGACACCTCAGAAGAAAGGCCTGGAAATCTACTTCTGAAAAATTGGCATTGAAAACCCTGTGGAGCACAGTTCTACTCTGACACACATGGGGTCAACATGAATTGGAGATGACTCGACAACTACTTTTTTTTTAATCTGGTGGTAACATGTTTGCCACCACAGAAGGATGAGATGAGGGCTCAGTTATGGGTCAGAATGAGCACGTGTGCTCTTAAACTGGGCATTTTCTAACAAAGCAAAACTGTCCAGTGACTAAGGGCTGCTGAGTAAATGGTTCTGAAACAGTGGCTCCTGAGATAGCTCAAAGAAGTGACTTGAGAAACTAGGCCGGGCTGGACAATCACAGGACCGCCTCCCCTAACCTCCTTTGTGTTAACAACTATAAGGTTTAGCGAGGTCTAAAGCCAGGCCAAACCCAACTCTGATTTCAATATCTGCTTTCTCTGCCAGCCTGTATTTCCTTTTCTGAACCGACTGGAACAGGTGCTAGCCCTGTAGTCGGCTCAGAGGAGATTTGCTCTGGCTTGCTGTGTGGTTTTAGACTAGATACTGTGAAGTACCCCAGCTGGCACAATAGTTAAGCACTCGGCTGCTCACCAAAAGGTTGGTGGTTTCAACCATCCAGCAGCTCCGAAGGAGAAAGACCTGGCTATCTGCTTCCATAAAGATTACAGCCTAGCAAACCCTGAGGCAATTCTGCTCTGTCACACGGGGTCACTATGAGCTGAAAATTGACTCAACGGCACTAACCACAACAGTCCCTCGGTGGGGCTGAGGGAAGGTATGACTGGGCTGAGGGGAGGAAGGAACTTGACATGAGACAGGGTTAGAGGGTGGTTGCAAATGAATGGACACAAAGCTTAAGACCCCAGGACAGAACCTACTAGAATGACCTAAAAGCAGACAGGGGAAAGTATAGGATGCTTTCACTGAGGACCTGTGCTTTAGGCAGATGAGTTGAGAGGACGTGGCCCTGAAGTTTGAGTTAGTACTAGGAAGTCCAAGAAATGAGACTGGGGCTTCCCGAGGGCAGGGAGGCAAAGGCTAGGGAAGTGGAAGTAGGGTGGCCAGGGCCAAGAGAGAGCCTAGATCAAAGGAGGGAGGGCATACGAGTGCTTTAAACCTGTTCAGAGCTCAGGGAGTCATGCCGTGTTTGTGAGGAGCCCGTACCTCAGGACTCAAACCCCACCTTGAGATTCCCTCACCTTCCAGGAGTGTCATGGGTGGCTTGCCCATGGGTGGCAGAGAGGGAGAGAGAAAAGAGGTAAGGAGGGGGAAACCAGAGAGAGCAGAGAAAGGTCAGGACTTGGGGTATGGTATTCAAAGCCCAATTCTCTGGCCGATTTCACCCAGGTGGTTTCCTTAATAGCGTAGGATATTCAAGTTGTTTTATCTTGACTTCGGACTAGAGCCTCGGGTTGTTTAGGATTAGGGTAGGCCTGGAGTCAAGGTAGGATTCCCTTGGTGGTGCAAATGGTTAACCCCATCAGCTGCTAAATGGTTGGAGGTTTGAGTCCACTCAGAAGGGCTGCAGAAGAAAGGCCTGGTGATCTATTTGTGTGAGATTACAGTCAATGAAAACCCTGTGGAGCACAGTTCTATTCTGACACATATGGAGTCGCCATGAGTCAGAATTGACTCGACAGCAACTGGTTTTGGAGTTAATATAGGATTTGGATTCTCTGACATTCCCTCTCCCAGGAGCTGTTTCAGGGGGTTAATATAT
>NW_004444017.1:8777355-8806964 GCF_000243295.1 Trichechus manatus latirostris
ATAATATAATATAATAGACATAGGATAATATAGTATACCAGAAAATGACCCATCAGTCCCATATTTCTCCTACCAGTGGACAGTGAGAAATAGCATCCTTTGAAGGGTGCAGCCTCCTTCAACAACCAGGCTTTCTACTAAATTCCACTCAGCCTCAGCCTGAGGCATGAGCTGGGAAGTCCCTGAAATTTCCCCCAGGGCATGGGAGTGAAAGGCTTCTGTTCACTCTTAGGAGAACTCTGGGGGGTTTCTCTCCACCCAAAGGCGGCGTCTCCCACAGGCAGCATGCCTCACTCTTGCAGCTCATTTGTTTCCCTCCTCCACTGTTGCTTCCGTTTTGTCACAGCAATTCTAGTTTCCTCTGTGGGGTGTACTGTGTGCAGTGTGATACTGTTTGCACGTAAACATTTGGTTACCTGTGGGAACCTCCTATAAACTTTTCTTAACGCATGGAAACAGTGGTGGTGTAGTGGTTAAGAGCTACGGCTGCTAACCAAAAGGTCGGCAGTTCAAATCCACCAGGCGGTACTTGGAAACCCTTTGGGGCAGTTCTACTCTGTTCTATAGGTTCGCTATGAGTTGGAATTGACTCAGTGGCAAAGGGTTTGGTTTTCTGGTTAATGGTTGGCTTTAGAAGAGATGGGAGGCGTGCTGTAATAATGTGATACCTTGAAAATGAAACTCCCCAGATCCGTTATCTTCAGCTAGAATCATGGAGGAAGAAGGGTAGAATTAAGAGGGTCTTTGAGAGTCCCTGGGTGGCACAGTTAAGTGCTTGGTTGCTAACCACAAGGTTGGAGGTTTGAATCCACCCAGAGGTGCCTCAGAAGAAAGACCTAGTGATCTACTTCTG
Organism: Trichechus manatus latirostris; assembly: GCF_000243295.1. Taxonomy (NCBI): domain Eukaryota; kingdom Metazoa; phylum Chordata; class Mammalia; order Sirenia; family Trichechidae; genus Trichechus; species Trichechus manatus. Next base: position 8,778,209 of record NW_004444017.1, read on the forward strand.
GAAATAAAAAAATTAGCCATTAAAACCTCCATGGAGCACAGTTCTACTCCGACACACATGGGGTCACCATGAGTCAGAACTGACTCGATGACAACTGGTTGTTTTTTTTGGGGGGAGGTTTGGCATGACCACGTGTTATGTGTTTACAATTAAACCATGCGCTTATTACCTTACTAATCCACGTGCTTCATGTAGGCCCAAATTCAGATTAGAAATTGAGATCTACAACATGATGTGCATTAAAAAATATTGCCATCAAATGCATAGAGACGAAAGTTTATTTGTGGCTACCAGGGGTTGGAGGGAGGGAGGGATGGGAAGTTATTGCATAAGGGGTACTGAGTTTCTGTTTGGAGGGATGAAAAACTTTTGGAAATGGGTAGTGGTGATGGTTGCACACTGTGGTGAATGTAATTCATGTCACTGAATCGTACACACAAAAATGGTTGAAGTGGCAAATTTAAAAATGGTTAAAATGTCAAATTTCATGTTATATGTATTTTACTACAAACCAAACCAAAAAACCAAACCTGTTTGCTGTCAAGTTGATTCTGACTCATAGTGACCCTGTAGGACAGAGTAGAACCGCCCCATAGGATTTCCAAGGAGCGGCTGGTGGATTCCAACTGCCTACCTTTTGGTTAGCAGCATAGCTCTTAACCACTGTGCCACCAGGGCTCCATTTTACCACAACAAAATTTAAAAAACAAACAAAAATCACCAGCTACCCACCATGCCCACCCAACCACCACTCCCATCAAAAATACTTGTATTACATCTGCTAGGCCCTACCTGCACAAAGCGAATTTAAGAGAGATTATTCTTGGTTTCTGGAGAAGTTTTTAATTCATAATCAGAGATTATTAATGTAGACAGATATGATGATCACCCAAACACCCCTCAATCACAGAACTGTGAGGAACTGGAAAAACTGAATTAAAAAAGGCAACTAGACACCAAGGAGTGATTCAGTTGGAGCTTGGCTGGTGAGGTCACATTTGACTCTTGCTAGAGAAAAGCAAGGATGCTATCACTGATGGCATGAGTTGCAGAAATTGAGACAGAGGGGGAGGAGCCAGGATGTGAAACCCTCCTGGTTCCTAGCCAGGCACCATGGACACCCAATGGTGCCAGGTGGAACTTCTGATTCTCTGTATCTTTTGCACCTTGGTATCATCTGTTCTTCTATCCATTTGCTTCTTCCGTTCAGTCTCTCTCTCCTCATTTCTCTCTCTCTCTTTTTAAATAATATTTTATTATGTTTTTGGTGAAAGTTTACACAGCAGATTAGGTTCTCATTCAACACTTTTTACACAAATTGTTCAGTGACATTAGTTACAGTCTTCACAATGCATGAACATTCTCATTATTCCTGTTCTGGTTGTTCCCTTTCCAATAATCTAGTCTCCCTGCCCCCTTACCTTTTCTTTGTTTTAAAGTAATTGTTGACTGTCTGAAAGAGAAAGTGGCCCATATGGGGATCGAACCCCTGACCTTGGCATTGTTAGCTCCATGCTGTTACCAACTGAGCTAACCAGCCAGCTTTTCCCTCTGCATGTCTTAACAATGTGCAGTTAATTCAGAACCTGAGGCTGGCACAGTGCATTCCCTTCATTTATGCCAAGACCTCGGTTCATCTCACGTGTGATGCTCAAGATACTGAACTCAGATATGTGCAGGCACCGCAGCATGAACTCCCCATCAGAGTCTGAGTATGCACGCCCCAGGATGTTTCATTAGCAGCGGTCTTGGATTAGCACTAATTGAGCAGAGACAGTCTACTGAGGAATAACATGTTAAAACCTCCCTCCTTCATGTCCTGGGTGATGGAACAACTTGGAGCCAAAGTCATAAGGTGGGAATGTGGAATGAAGTGGATGCATGTTACTGCATCCTATTCCAGTTCTGGGGTGGCTTCTCATTTTTTGGTCCCTTTGCCATTATTGGAAACCCTGGTGGCACAGTGGTTAAGTGCTACAGCTGTTCACCAGAAGGCTGGCAGTTCGAATCCACCAGGTGCTCCTTGGAAACTCTATAGGGCAGTTCTACTCCATCCTATAGGGTCACTATGAGTAGGAATCAACTCGACGGCAGTGGGTTTGGTTTTTTGGGTTTTTTTGGTTGCCATTATCACCAAAGGGAAAAAGTTGTTTGTGTTTTGTCCCCTGGGGGTGATCCTACTGTCCTCCCACTCTTATCCACCTCTCTACCATTCCTCCCCAGTTCAGCCTGCAGCTCCTCCCACCCCGACCATTCCTACAGGGGAGAAGGTGTCCTTTCAGGAGCTCTTTGCAGTAGAAGTATGCCACTGGTTGAGTTTCATGTGACTTGAGTTTCATGTGACTTGTTGACACTCCAGTGGAAGGCTCCCTTTCAGGAGCTCTTTGCAGTAGAAGTATGTCACTGGTTGAGTTCCATGTGACTTGTTGACACTCCTGTGGAAGGCTCTTGGTACTCCCAGCTCTGGGTTGCCTGGGAGAAACACAGCGCAGTAGTATCCTCTGTCTTTCCACCCTGGGGCCCGTTTCCTCTCCCCTTGCCTTTGCCTTTACTTTGATCCTCCATGGATCTGCCCCCTCATGCGCTTCTGCTCGTATTCCTTTTTTTCCCCCTATTACTTGCTATACTTACCCTGGGCCTATATGAAATTCTCTAGTTTGTCCCCATTTCCTTAAGATCAGAGTCCCTGGGTGGTGCAAATGGTTAACATACTTGCTGCTAACTGAATTATTGGTGGTTCGAGTCTACCCAGAGCCTTCTTAGGAAAAAAGGTCTGGTGATCTACTTTTGAAAAAACAGTCACTGAAAACCCTATGGGGCACAGTTCTATTCTGACATACATGGAGTCACCATGAGTCTGAACTGTCTTGACCACAACTGGTTTGGTTTTCCTTAAAATCAGTCCATTCAGTACCACACAAACAACTTCTGTGGGATTCCATTTCTTTTTTAAAATCTTTAAAACCATGCTTGAACTTGAATTCAGATGACTCCAGGAGTTTCCAGAGATTCATAGTCACCTTTTGAGGATCTTCTTTTAACCCCAAGGTGATCTTGTCTTGGATTCTGTTGGCTTTATACTGGGAGATTGATTAGAGATGTTTGTTGGAACAGTTTGCTAAATGGACATCCCAATTTTGTCTCCTTTACTTTCTAAAGGGGCCCTAGTGGCACAGTGGTTAAGAGCTATGGCTGGTAACCAAAAGTTGGCAGTTCAAATCCACCAGCTGCTCCTTGGAAACCCTATGGGGCAGTTCTACTCTGTCCTATAGGGCCGCTATGAGTTGGAATCGATTTGACTGCAATGGATTTGATTTTTTTTTTACTTTCTAAAGCCTGAATGACTTAACCAGTATCTCAATCAAGTAATCAGCCAATAACTTCCTATAGAGTGGCTTACCCATATCCTTTTTAGTCACTCAACTAATGACTACCTACCATTTGTTAATTCATTTAGGAGATAGTCCTTGAACACCTACCATTTGCTAGGCACTTACTAGGCACCTGGGAATACACAGGTGAGCAAGATAGACATAGCTCCTATTCTTATGAGTTTATAGCTTGCTGTCTAGCGAGTGAAGAATGAGGGGCAATATATAATTCAGGGCAGTGTGAAATTATAGAGAACTCTAAAAGCTGACTGAGGAATTTAGACTTGTTTTGATAGGAAATTACTAATACTACAGTATTAGTAGCTGACTCAGCCCCCAACTCATGGCAGCCCCAAACATTGCCCAGTCCTGTGCCATCCCCATGATTGGTTGCAGATCAGACCATTGTGATCCATTGGGTTTTCATTGGCTTATTTTCAAAAGTAGATCGCCAGGTCTTTTCTCCTGGTCTGTCTTAGTCTGGAAGCTCTGCTGAAACCTGTTCAGCATCATAGCAACATGCAAGCCTCCACTGACAGATGGGTGATGGCTGTGCATGAGATGTCTTGGCCGAGAATTGAACCCGGGTCTCCTGCATGGAAGGTGAGAATTCTACCATCAAACCACCACCGCCCCTTGGTAAAGGACTAGTAGGTAGGAATTCTGTGGTTCTCTAGGTATGTTAGATAAGCTTAGGAGGTACCAAGCAAAGTAGGAGGGTTCACGTAGGGAAATTAGGGGGTATATGAAACCAGATTGTGGAGGCACCTAGAATTGTGGCTAAGGAGGTTGTACTTTTTTTTTTCTGAAAGCATGAAACAAGTGTGAATGCACATAGTGTCTTAGAACGATTGCCTTTGTGGCAGCAGTATGCAGAATAGATTAGGAGAGAGACCAGAGACAGGTAGACTGGTTTAGGTAGTTATTGCAGAATTCCACATGAAAGGTGATAGGGTCGTGTGTGCAGCAGGAATGGGAAGGAGGGGGTAAACACGAGAGTCATTTCCAGGAAGGATCCATAGGCCATGCTTAGATGCTGGGGTGAGGCGGAAGGCATTTTGCATCTCAGTGACTGAGACTGTCAACTGGATTATAGACAGAGCTGTGAGTGTAGGGATCATGCCGTTTTATCACTGTATCTCTTGCACCAGATACATCTGTGCAGTCAGTCAGTATTTCAGCAACTAGATAAATGGTGGTACTATTGACAGAAATGGAGGAGTTGTAAGAAACAGTCTGAACATGTGGGGCATTCCAAGGTGAGATGTCCAATAGGCGATAAGCGAGGTAACCTAGAGTTGCAATTCAGTTCAGTTTATCAAGAATTTATGAGCTGGGTGCTACAGAAGGAATAAAGATGAGTGAGATACCCTGATGGCTATGCAAAGAGGTCTAAGAAAAATATGCAAAATACCATGATATGAGGCAGAAAATGTTAAATGTTAAGAAAAAAAATGGTTACAAAGTGTTATGAGGACTCAGGAAAAAAAAGAGAAATCTCATCTGGTTGAAGGGGCTAGTCCAGAGATTATCAGGATAGTCTCCTTTGAGGAGCTGGCATTTTGATGGAGGAAGTCAGGGGGCCTTGATCCAGGCATGAACAAGGACACAGCGGTGGGGCATGTCTGGGCAGCACCAGTTCACCTGGTTTAGCTCCATTGTGCAGACTTTTTAGGAGACTCAATATAAAGTGGAAGAAGAACTGACAGGGTTGTTGTTGCTTTGTGCCTTCAAGTCGATTCTGACTCATAGTGACCCTGTATGACAGAGTAGAACTGCAGCCGAGTGCTTAACCGTTGCACCACAAGGGCTCCCTCAACTGACAAGGACTAGAATGAAAATAAGATTCTGGTGGGAGGGTCCTTCCCCTGAGAAATGAACATCCATTGCCCTTGGGCCCCAGGGCATCCTCTTTCCTGGCAGCCGATGGGATCAGGAGCTCCCAGTCTGCTATTCAGAAGGGCCCATTGCTGAGACTTCCAGCTGAGACATTCTTTGGTGAAAGAACAGGAAGCCCACCTTTTGCTTGTGGTTTCTTTCTTTAACCCCTATACCTCAGGCCCAGCCCACCCTGCTTGACTCTAGGAACTGTGGAGAGAGGCAATGAAAGCTCACACTATACCTAAGATAATCCAGGGCAGGCTTTACAGGAACTTTCCTTAAAAAAGCAAGCAAATAGCTCTTTCTTTAAGGCCACAGGAGCTTCAGGGAGAACAGGGATGGGAAGGAGAGGAGTGAATGAAGTCATTTCACAATATTTATTTGCATATATTATAGAAGACATTTCAAACATATTAACCATGAGAAACAGAACGCTACTGTATTCTGAGTACATCCTGTATCCCTCAGAAACAAAATGTGCAAACATCTCAAATGCAGACATGGATACAGATTTTAGACTGTGGAAGTAGAAATACTACTATATATTGCTCAAACCCAAAAAAAAAACCACCACCCCAGTGCCGTCAAGTCGATTCCTACTAGGAATGTATATTTATGGCCATGGATGAGAGAAAAATAGCTATGTTTCGTGGTTTAGAAGATACTCATTGTCTCTCTCAAGCTTTGAGGCTGTCATTGATGGGTAAACTAAGAGGCCAGGAACACATTATTTATTAAATGTTAATGTCGCATATTGTGGTTGAAGCCTGGCTCCACAGTAGCATGCAAAATTAGTCCTCAGATCACCTGAGCTTGTGGGCTGGAGCCTGACATGACTGAGAGGAGCCTTAAAGTGCTGACTGACTGGAGGGGGTTTGTTTCAGAGCATATTAAGTACTTTTCCATATACAGTTGAGAATTTCTCTCGTGAACAGATGACATACATTTAGTAAGTACATCAGGTGGTTGCTGTGTGCTGTTGAGTCTATTCAAACTCCTAGCAACCCTATAGGACAGAGCAGAACTGCTCCATAGGGTTTCCTACGCTGTAATCTTTACAGGAGCAAATCGCCAGGTCTTCTCTCTTGCAGAGCAGCTGGTGGGTTCCAACCGCCAACCTTTTGGTTAGCAGCTAAGCACTTAACCATTGCAGCGCCAGGACTCCATACATCAGGTACACTTTCAATTACAGGTAGCTCCTGACTTACAATGGGGTTCCATTCCAATGACTCAGTCATAAGGTGGTTCTGATGTAAATCAAATTCCTTTTTTTTTTTTAGTTTTCTCTATTACTCTTTTTTATTATCAGTATCTTTATAAATCCCATCTTTTGTCTTTGGGACTTAGAAACATTATATATACAAACTTACAGATATGATGACATCAGCAAATTATACACTGCAACATTGTACGTAGTACATACTAATGATGATAAGATGTACAAAAAAAAAACATTGGTTGTTTAAGTGCAGTCCGACGTAACTGGAATATGTCGTAAGTCGGGGACTACCTATAATTACTAATTCACCTATTCATTCAAAAATGTTCATTAAGTACTTAGAGTGACAGCAGTATCTGATACTTGTTGAACATTTGCTATGGGCCAGGCACATATTAAGAAGATTTACATAGATCATCTTATTTAATCCTCCTGACAACCCTGTAACGTAGGCATTTTTGTTCTACCCATTTTATAGATAGGAAACTGAGGCATAGAGCAGTTAGGTAACTTGCCCGAGGTTACATAGCTAGGAAATAGTGGTTCTGAAATTGAAAGCCTGGCAGAGCCCATGCTTAACCGTTAATCCTTAACTGTTAAATCAGGTGGCCTCATACACTTGAGAAATTGCCTTGGACTAGAACAAATCTGACACTTACTCAAAACATGTATTTATCCTAGTAACCTCATTGGTCATTCAATATGTAGGAAATGCTGTGGAACCAAAGATTTAAATAACATTGTATAGTTTACCTTTCAGCAGCTTTACAGTTTGAGAACCTTTGAATGTTTGTCTCTGTTCTGCTGAACAGAGCAGACCTTTTCTCAATTGAGATTTAAGCCAAATGCTCTTGATAATTAATGAAGCTGCTGAGGCCAATTCTAGGAAGAAAAATAACACTTTAGCATTCTGAAATGTTGGTGCCTTTGCTGTGGTTCTTCTTATACAAAGCACTTTACTGACATCACAAAACCACTGAGGGCTCCTTCCAGTCACCAGAGGTGCAAAACCACACTGGTCCAGGGAGCTTTCCTCCGCTGAGAATAAAAGCCATGCAGATTTACCAGCTGGGGCGGGTCGTTTCTTCTGCTCTCTAGCTGCCTTGCAGGCCAGGACTCCTGCTGTGTGTGCAAGCAAATGCAGTCCTTGGTACTCTCATGGGAAATCCAGACTTTTGGCTGTATACCCAATCTGACAAGAAAGTTGTTTTTTTTTTTTTTTTTAAACCATTGCCAGGGAGATGAATTCTCTTCAACCTCATATCCGGAGTGAAATCTGGAAACGCCAGCTAGGAGCTTCTGAGGAAGCTGTTGCAGGGTATTTCAACAGCAGATCCTAAAGTATTAAAGGGCCACTGATGATAGGGAAAGTGAAGCGTGGGAGGCCTTTAAAATCTGTGTGTGCGCATGTGCAACCGAAGTAATGAATGTTTGCTGTAGAAAAAAAAGAAAATATAGATAAGAACATTAAAATGGCCACCAAACACATGAAACGATGCTCAGTATCATTAGCCATCTCAGAGATGCAAATCAAAACCACAATGAGATACCATTTCACTCCCACTAGAATGGCTAAGATATAAAAAAAAAAAACAATGTTGGCAAGGATGTGGGGAAATTGGAACCCTTACTCTCATTGCTGGTGGGAATGCAAAATGGTACAGCCATTGTGGAAAATAGTGTGGTGGTTCCTCAAAAAGCTAAAATAGAACTACCATATGACTCATCAATTCCACTCCTAGGTATATACCCAAAAGACTTGAAAGCAGAGACTAAAACAGAGACTTGTACACAATGTTCATTGCAGCACTATTCACAATAGCCAAAAGGTGTAAACAACCTAACTGCCCATCAGCAGATGAATGGGTAAACAAAATGTGGTACATACATATGATGGAATACTATTCATCCAGTAGTGGAAATGAAGTCTTGATACATGCTACAATATGGATGGAGCTGAAAGGCATTTGCTGGGTGAAATAAGTCAATCACAAAAGGACAAATATTGTATGATCTCACTTATATAAAAAGACAAAAAAAGGCAAATGTATAGAGAACAAAGTTTATTATGGTCACCGGGGCGGGAGGGAGCGGGGAAGGAGGGTTAACGGTGATGGAAATACTGCGTTGATTAAGGGTAGGATTGCACAACCCATTATTATAATTGCTGTCAGTAAGCTGTACACCTGTAAAAAGTTGAACTGGCAAAAGTTTTGTGATAGATGTATTTACAACAAATGAGAAAAAAAAAAAAAAAGAAAGTAGTTGCTGAGGTTGTTTATGTCATGGGATTTGGTTTCTTGGTTTTGAGGTTTAGGGTCATGGTTTCATAGGATATCCCAGTTAACTGGCCTAATAACATGTTTAGTGCTTCTTTTCTACCTCCTAGTTCAATGTGTAGTGCCTGGGGTATTAAAAGCTTGCAAGCAGCCATCCAAGGCACAACAATTGGTCTCTACTTGCCTGAAGCTACAGAGGAAGAAGGAGAGTCAGGAATAGGAGGAGGATATGGAATGTGTGGCTAATTGCCTCCATGAACAATTTCCTCCTTTGCCCTGAGACCAGAAGAACTGGATGATGCCGGGGTACCTTACTGAACATTTCAATCAAAGATTCTATAGAATAATCCTATCAAAAGGGGAAAAATGCAAAACAGAATTTTAAATTATCATGGAGTTCAGACTTCCTGGAGCCATGGCAGCTGGAGGAACCCCTGAAACTGCTACCTTGAGATAATTTTTAAATCTTGAACCAAAAATATCCGCTGAAGTCTTCTTAAAACCAAACAATAGCTTAACTACTAAAAAAATGTCTGCCTTCAGCATTATGCTCTTTTAAAACTACCTAAATGGGATCAAATTGACAACAGCAACTTGAGAAAGATTAGATAGTGTCATGGTTTGAATTATGTCCCCCTAAAAATGTGTGTATCATTTTGGCTAGGCCATGATTCCTGGTACTGTGTGATTTTCCTGTATGTAAACCTGCCTCTAAGATGTTAATGAGGGAGGATGGGTGGCAATTGTGTTAGTAAGGCAGGACCTGATCTACAAGACTGGATTGTGTCCTGAGCCAATCTCTTGAGATATAAAAGACAGAAGTGAGCAGTGAGACAGGGGACCTCATACCATCAAGAAAGCAGTGCCAGGAGCAGAGCGCGTCCTTTGGACCGGAGTCCCTGCGCCGAGAAGCTCCTAGTCTAGGGGAACACTGATGAGAAGGCCGAGAGAGAGAAAGCCTTCCCCTGGAGCTGACACCCTGAATTTGGACTTTCAGCCTACTTTACTGTAAGGAAATAAATTTGTCTTTGTTAAAGCCATCCACTTGTGGTATTTCTGTTGTAGCAGCACTAGATGACTAAGACAGATAGGAACCTTAGGGGGCAGTGAATTTATGTTAATGGGGGAGGAATAACTCAGAAAAGGATGAGAACGGTTACACAACTCAAAGAATGTAATCAATATCACTGAATTGTACATGTATAAACTTTTGGGGGAAAAAATATATAGATAAGAAAAAATAAAGCCCAACCATGGGATCCTGTTTGGCTTGGACACTGAATCCTTTTTTTTAATCTGGAGGGGGAGCAACTTGAAGAAACCATCCTGGCAAACGTTGCTCCAACCTTGAGTTTTCCACTAGAATGATTAGGGATGGTAACTTGTCAGTACCGCTCTCCTTTACAAAACTGCTAACAGAATTAGCATTTAAGAAAAGTAAAACTAAACTGGGCCCAGGCTTGCAGGAATAAAGTTATCAGATGTTCCTAAGATGGCAAGGCTTGTTTTCTTGGCCCATCACTAGCACACCTAACCACTTTGCTGCTGTTGATCATGGAGGGGGCCAAGGGATACCTACATCAAGCATTGTCTATTTGCTTTCTTTCCCAGACACCAAATGGATTGCTTTTGACCCCGAGTCCACTGCTATCCAGCATACATTTCTGGAGCAGTCTTAGTCCAGTTGCTCCGCTGAGTCCTGCCAGGCTGCAAGGGCCAAACACGCTGTTCCAGGTGAGCATTTGGACATGCACCCTTTTAAATAAAGAACTTCTAAGGATTATTTACCCTGATAAATCCTGCAAAGTAACAGTGAGCCCTGTCTTATATTTGGCTAAAATATTAAGTTTCCAAAGGAAGTTCACTTTAATGGGGTTTGCACACCCTTTAAGGGCAGAAATTTTCATTGAGGCAGAAATGCCTTACTCATGTCAGGTAAATGGAACCATTACCTAGTTCTTGAAGGGTTTTGGATACTTCCATTGACTATGAAAACTGTAAATTAAGGAAAAGGCAAAACTTTAAACATTATTTTTTATAAAAGACTTTAAAATATTAACATCACTTGAAATAAATTGAAAAAAAAAGTGAATGATTTCTTCATACTGTGACAAAAAAGTATCTGCATAAGTCCATGAGTCATATTCAAGTGCTCCTTGTTCCATAAACCGGGAGCATCTAGGATATTTCGTTAAAAATAATTCAGACTCAGCTGCTTTATCTTGCAGAGCTCCCTGTGCTAGGTGAGCACATTCATTATGCATTCACACACTAGGATCTTGCAGTAGCATCACCTGCTACCATATGGAAATCACTATTTCCTCTTTGGAACCCAAAGATTGTTACTCACTGACTAAGATGCTACTGTCGGAGTATTTGAGTGTCGGTGGAAAGGATCCTAGGGACAGGAATGAAGCAGGATAAATTGCAAACTCCTTAGCCCTTCACCATCCAGTCTCTAGCCTTGTCTCTTCCACCCTGCATACCACACCCCGCAGTGTGGCTCACCACAAGTCAGCTGAAGTTCTTTTGTTCCTGCTGTGTCTAGCACTCACCATTTGATATTGTTATTGTCTGTTCATCTGGCAATCTCTCCCCCACTGGACTGTGGATCCCAAGAGACCAGAACTGCATCTTAGTCAATGTAGTTTCCCCAGTGTCTAGCACATTTCTTGGCACATTAAGTGATGCTCAGTAGTTACTGTTGATGATTAAATGATGCCTAAGAATTCCCAGAGATGTCTAAGAAAGGTAAGTGTTAAAAAGATCAGCTCTCCATGCTTTTCTGAGCTGGTCACTTTGCTTGTCAAGGTTAGTATTTGCTGAGTACCAACTCTGTGCTAGGAGCTCAGCATGCTGGGATTTAGGGTCTCCTTGGAAGAAGGGTGGAGGTAAAGAGGTTTTGATTACTATCTTGCTTCTCTAGTTTCCTAGTGAGGTTGGGGTAGGGTGTCATGATGTGACTATATCCCTGAAGTGATTAGGTTTCTTTCTCTTACCTGGCCCATGTTTTCATCACAAGAAATTGAGCTGTGGTCATGAATAGCCAACAGGTTGATTCTTAACCGTTTTGTCTCAGGCAGGGAAACCAAAACTAGAAACAGACAGCAAAAAGCAGTGAGCAAATGTAGTATTGAGAAAGTTTTGGATTAGGAATACTTATCTTTTGGTGGAGAGCTAAAAGGCTGCATTTCCTGAAAGTCTCACCATTGAAGCAGTATTCTAGTATTGGTCCCTAAGTGGCGCAAATGGTTGAGCGCTGGACTAGTAACTGTAAAGGTTGGCAGTTCAAACCCACCTAGAGGTGCCTTGAAAGTAAGGTCTGGCGATCCACTTCTGAACTATCAGCCTTGCGGTCCTATGAAGCGGTTCTACCCTGCAAACACGGGGTCACCATGAATCAGAATTGATTCGATGGCAGCTAACAACAGCAGGTAGAGCAGGAAGGAGTTGTGTGTGGCAACAGTAAGCTCCATGGGGGTAAGGACTGCAATACCAACTCTAATCCTAGAATCTAACACAGGGCATGATGGATAGTAGGGGTTCAGTAGATATTTGAATAATGAATGGCCTCTCATTTCGCTCCTTTCTGGGAATTCTGCCATCTGATTGGTGGAGGGCTTGATGAGATTTGAGTGCTATCAGTTGGGAGTTTTTTGGGTCCCCTTCCCTTAAATATTAACCTTTTCCAGAGTATGAGTTGAGGATTCGTCCCAGAAGTAACAATGGTTCATGTCCACAGTGATTCCAAATATTATCAGAATCTTCTGGAGACCAACAGTTCTCAAAGTTACTGTGCAGTAGAATCACCTGGAGGGTATGTTAAAGTACAGATGGCTGGGCTCCCCTCCCCCCAAGTTTCAGAATGTTGTATTTAATTTGACAAATTCAGAAGGTCTGAGATGGGGCCTGATAGTAGCATTTCCTTTAGGTTTTTAGTGACTTTTATTCAGACTTGAGGAATAAGCAGGTACTGAAAAGTAGGATGAGGCAAAGATTAATAAGTGATTAAAAAAAACTGTCTAGGCACTACACACATAACAGTTACTAAAATAACTTGAAAATTGCAAAAATATATTTACTTGTTCTACAAATATTTATTGTACTTCTAACATGTGCCAACTTCTAGAGTTTGATATTTAATGTTTGAGTGAAGTTTAATATTTAACTTGTCTGGACTAAATATGAATTAAGCTGGAAGACAGCCCAGGAGATCATTATGATGCATATCATACTAGACAATGAAAATCTAATTGTGAGTAGTCATGTACTAAAAGAAGGCCTTGAATTATTCTTGTTCAGTTGGGAGTATCATTGATAGATTTGTTTTCAGATCTGAAACTTGCTATCAAAGCATATAATTTTATCCTACTGTTTATCATCTTAATCACAAATAATTTTATTGTTCTATTGATGACTGATCTAATAAGTTTGACATTATTTATCAGTTTAATTAGAAAGAACACTTTCTCAGCTTCAAAATAAAGGTATTCTTGATCTTTCATCTTAATCTTTCAAGATGAAAACATTCCTCACTTTTAACAGTTACTCAGAAACATCTTTGTAGTATTCTGGAAAACGGATGGCAAATTTCAAAATTAGAAATAACTGACTCGTGAAGAATCAATATCTATAGTTTTCAAAATTAATTTTTTTCTCAACATTTAAGGCAAGTCAGCATTCTAAGTAGCTTGGAACATCTTTTTCTATAGTATTAGAACACGCTTTAGTGACATATAAAATACATATTTTTTCTAGTAGCCTATCCATATAAAGCAATTAGGGACATTTTCTGGGCCTTATCCTGTTTGCTGCATGTAATCTTGGTCTTGCTGTCACCTTCTATCTAATTACACATTCTGTAAAATAGACTGGCAACTGGCCTCCATCAGAGGGGTGATGGGAGAACTTATCTACTCTGGTCTGTCTAGGAATGTGAAGAACCAAATTCTTCCCAATGGAATTGCAGTAATTATTTTAAACTCTTTCATCCTCTACAGTTCCCAACACTGCTGAATGGCCACATGCCAGTGCCAATCCCCAGTCTGGACAGAGCTGCTTCTCCAGTACTGCTTTCTTCCAGCTCTCAGAAATCCTGATGATGTCCAGCCGCAATTAAGGACTCATCAATGGAAGAAACAAATTTTTCCCCATGGACTAGTTTACCTGTGTCATGAGAAGGACATTGTGAAACCCTCTGTTAATATGGTTTGCACTTTTCATAACATGGATAGTCTAGATTTATGTTAGCATTTTTAAAACTGTTTTTTATATTCAAGTATATATGAAAATCTGTTTTGCATTAAATGAATTTTAATTTTTTTTTTTTTAATATCCTCTTAGCTCTTAAGTGTTGAACACTGTTGACAGTGAAGAACTTTCTTAATGGGTTTCAGTGTGACTAATAAGGATGTGAAGCTTGTTTTCCCTTTAATTCTGCATATGCTGAACTGTGCTTACAGACACTATAACCAGCTGTGCCTTCCTTCGCAGTTTTATGTAAATGATTTATATATTTTTTAGTATTAAGAGAATGTTTGAAAGACAAAAAATTAGTATCAAACAACTCTCTAGTAGAATTTCATTATTTTTCAAAAGTAGGCAATATGAAAGCATATTCATATTACTTTTTCTTTTGTGCTTTCAATTGTATAAGAATTGCCTTAGAACCTCTTTTGGACTGAAATCCAGTAAATGTAATGTCCAAGTGATGTTTTTATAAGAACAAACTAAGCCATATTTAGACAATAAACATTCATAAAAGTAAATGTTCTAAAGTGCATTTTTTTCAAAACTGAATTTTGAAAGGCTAGCCTCCCAGCTGTTTACAGCATCTTTTATACTCCTCCTAAACAAAAACTTGAGATGGAAAAGCTACATCAAGTTCACTCTATCCATGCTCCTAGACTTTACTTGGTTAACGTGTTCTTATTTTAAATAACCAGCCCACGTGCCCCCAGGTTTCCATAAAGAATCACATCCCTTTCATATATTTACTGTGTCAATAAAGGGGTTAGGTTTTCTCTAAACCCCTGGAACCATGATTAACATTTAAAGAGCTAATGCTTTAGAAGAGGCTCCAGACTGGTGATGAATACAAGCAAGCAAGAAACAGTTCTGTAACACTGACCACCAATTTCGTAACACTGACTACCTCCAGGTGTACAGGTATAGCCTTGCTTGTGGAAACTGAGAGGTAGGACACTTTGCTGTATGTATTTATTACTAAATTTATGGTGGAGATGAAGGAAACCTGATAAAAGAAAAAGAAAATTCTTTAGGAACCTCATCATTGTGGAAATGAACTGGCTGATTATGTAACAATTTGTAACACTGTGCAGTAAATTCTTCTGTGTAGTGTAGTTTACAGCATTGATAATAGAAACATATTTTCTCTTCCTTCAAAAAATCAGCAGGTACCACTCTATAGAAGAACCGTTCTGTACTCAAAGTAGGAAAGTTCTAACACAAGATAAGAGAACTGGAAAGTGCCCAGTGCTTTAAATTCAAGATTAAACCAACCAGTTGCCATTGAGTTGACTCTGACTCATGGAAACCCCATGTGTGTCAGAGTAGAACAATGCTCCATTGAATTTTCAAAGTCTGATTTTTCAGAAGTAGATCGGTGGGCTTTTCTTCCGAGGCACTTCTGGGTAGAATCAAAGTTCCAACCTTTCAGTTAGCAGCTGAGTGTGTTAACCATCTGTACCAATTAGGGATTCTTAAATTCAAGATTAGGTTAAGTATAATCCTTAACTACAGGTAGTAGAAACCAATGTGAAATGTGGCTAAACAATTAATTGAATTTTCACACTAAAATTTTGTTATAATACTTGCAAAGTTTGATATTTTCAATTGGAAGTGGGCATCTGTGGGGGGGGGGCTATGTGACCTTCACTGAGGGTAAAAATCCAAACACTCTAATATGCGTCTTTGACTATAAAGTAATGGGGCTGGTTCCAACATTCACAGACACTACTATCACCCTCCTCATAGGCTCAGGGTAATTCTGTACTAAAATGAAAGGAGCTGGTCCAAAACCAAACCAAACCCATTGCCATCGAGTTGATTGACTCATAGGAGCTGGTCCAGGGAACTGATATTCAGCAAACATAAAATATTAGAGCTGGAAGGGGCCTTCGAGAATACTTCCCACCACCTGTTTACAGATGAGGACAGGTACACAGGAGAAGCGGCCACACAGTTAATTGAAAATAGAACAAGGATTGGTGCTCAGTCTAGTTCTGTTTCTGATGCCTAGCTATAATTAAGATTGGCCCAGAACAGTACATTAGGTAGAAAAACCAGAGCAAGATACAGGATTAAAAAAAAATCTTTTTATCAGATAAAAGAACATATCTTAAAATGTAAGATTCTTTTACAGAAGCCAGAAAGTTAATGCCTAAAAATCTCATCCAAAAATATTTTCAGTATAATTTTTAAATGTAAATGCTGACTGGAAATATTCAAAAGACTATAAATCTGATTCTTGTTTTTTCTTTCTCCAAATACTGATTAAGTGTATACTCTAGATATATTAGAAATGGAAAAAATACCATTTTTGATGGATAAAAAAATTCACTATAACCTACACAGAGAACTGGAGCTATTGAATTATAACCCGGACAGCTTTACCCTATTCTTTTTTTTTTTAAATAGAAGTCTTTTAGTCAGAAAATAGGTTCCAAAGAATATATTAAATAACTTTGTTTTTCTTTTTACATGTCTACTTGATCAGTGTTAAACTGCTATGGCTAAAGTATTATAAAACTATAATCTGAACGTTGGTCTCTTTGTACACATCTTTTCTATGACTGCAAATCTTCATTCACTTTCATATATGTATCATTTTTATTGTTGTATTATTTTTGTTCAATAAATACTTTGTGATAAAAGGCTTAAGGAAACTAGTGGCCTGGTTTATTTCCATTTACTCGGGATGACCAAAATTCACTTTTCCATATGGGGTACAAGTTGGAAAATGAGTCTTGTCATCTAGCCTTAAATATGGCACATCAAAATATTTTTTTAATCTTAAGTTTTATCAGTCACTCTATATTGAGATGGGGGCAGTGAAAAGGAAGGGAAAAACCAAATTACCATTTACTCTTTTAGCCACTTTGTTGATAACAGGAAAATAGGATCGGCTAGACTTGGTGACAAAGGTTATTGTTCCTCCTGGTCTCACCAACTCCAGGCTGACCTGGCTGTGGTTTTCATGGATGAGCTCAATGCTATCTCCATCTTGAGTCTGATATAGGGAGATGTGTGTGTGTGTGTATGAGGGAGGAGAGGAGCAGGGAGAAATAGTGTATTAATGGAGGTCCTGAAACAAAATACTAAGTGTCAGAATTCCTGTGTCAAAAGATCACGGGACAACTCAGAGCAGCATATGGTACACTTGCAGGTAGCAGTAGGTACTTAGAGAAGAAACATTTGAGAACCAACTAATTTCCAGGTTATAATTTTGAACATGGGGAATGGAAACCTGGTCCCTGTTCTCAAAATCTAAGATGACCTTTTTGTACAAAAGAGTTCAACTAAACTAGTTTCATACAATGTCCTTTTATGCTTCAGTATTCACAGGCATCTCTCCCCCAGGCCTACACTCCCTTTGGTTATCTGGTATGGTATAGCCCTGCCTTCAATACTGGCACTGAAGAATACACAACATCTGACTACCCATTCCCAGATGAGTCAGGCCTCTGAAATCCATTTTTATTCACTATTTCATCACTAAACCCAAAACTCATTGCCATCAAGTCGATGCTGACTCACAGCAACCCTACAGAAGAGAGCAGAATTGCCACACAGGGTTCCCAAGTCTATAAATCTTTATGGAAACAGACTGCCACATCAAACTCCCGGCTGGTGGGTTTGAACTGCAGACTTTTTGGTTAGCAGCCGAGCGCTTAACCAGTGTGCCACCAGGACTCCTCAAACACTAGGTGACATAATTTTAGTTAATAATAGCAACCATTTAAAAAACTGCTTATTATATGTGAGACATTGTTCTATGTATATTACATGCATTATTTTATTCAGCCCTCCCAACAACTGTCTTTCAGTTTGTTGTACTGTGGTGCCTTGTGTGTTGCTGTGATGCTGGAAGCTATGCCACTGGTATTTCAAACATCAGCAGGGTCACCCATGGTGGATAGGTATCACCTGAACTAGACTGACTAGGAAGAAGGACCTGGTGGTCTACTTCTGAAAAATTAGCCAGTGAAAACCTTATGAATAGTAGCAGAATGTTGTCTGATAAGAGTGCCGGAAGATGAGCCCCTCAGGTTGGGCAACAGCTGCCTCCTCAAAGTAGAGTCCACCTTAATGACATGGATGGAGCCAAGCTTTCGGGACCTTCATCTGCTGATGTGGCATGACTGAAAATGAGAAGAAACAGCTGCAAACATCCATTAATAACAGGAACGTGGAATGTACGAAGTATGAACTTAGCAAAATTGGAAGTCATCAAAAATAAAATGGAACACGTGAAGATCGATACCTAGGCATTAGGGAGCTGAAGTGGACTGGTATTGGTATTGGCCATTTTGAATCAGACAATTATATGATCTACTATGCTGGGAATGACAAATTGAAGAGGAATGGCATTGCATTCATCACCAAAAAGAACATTTCAAGATCTATTCTGAAGTATAGCGCTGTCAGTGATAGGATAATATCCATACGCCTACAATGATGACCAGTTAATACAACTATTATTCAAATTTACATACCAACAACTAAGGCCAAAGATGAAGAAACTGAAGATTTTTACCAACTTTTGCAGTCTGAAATTGATCAAACATGCAGTCAAGATGCATTGATAATTACTGGTAATTGGAATGAGAAAGTTGGAAACAAGAAGGAATGGTAGCTGGAAAATATGGCCTTGGTGATAGAAACCATGCTGGAGATCGCATGATAAAATTTTACAAGATCAGTGAATACTTCATGGTAAATACCTTTTCTTCAACAACATAAACAGTGACTATACATGTGGACCTTGCTGAATGGAATACAGAGGAATCAATTCAACTATATCCGTGGAAAGAGACAATGGAAAAGCTCAATATCATCAGTCAGAACAAGGCCAGGGGCTGACTGTGGAACAGACCATAAACTGCTCATATGCAAGCTAAAGTTGAAGCTGAAGACAATTAGAACAAGTCCACGAGAGCCAAAGTACAACCTTGGGTATATCCCACCTGAATTTAGAGACCATCTCAAGGATAGATGTGACACATTGAACACTAATAATCAAACACTAGATGAGTTGTAGAATGGCATTCAAGGACATCATACATGAAGAAAACAAGAGGTCATTAAAAAGACAGGAAAGAAAGAAAAGACCAAAATGGATGCCAGAAGAGACTCTGAAACTTGCTCTTGAATATAGAATTGCTAAACTGAAAAGAAAAAAACAATGAAGTAAAAGAGCTTAATGGAAGATTTCAAAGGGCAGCTTGAGAAGACAAAGTATTATAATGAAATGTGCAAAGACGTAGAGTTAGAAAACCAAAAGGGAAGAACACACTCGGCATTTCTCAAGCTGAAAGAACTGAAGAAAAAATTCAAGCCTCAAGTTGCAGTATCTAAGGATTCTACAGGGAAGATATTAAACGTCACAGGAACGGAGTACCAAAAAGAATTGGTCAACGTTCAACCACTTCAGGAGGTAGCATATGATCAAGACGGTACTGAAGGAAGAGGTCCAAGTTGCACTGAAAGCACTGGCAAAAAACAAGGCTCCAGGAATTGATGGAATACCAATTGAGATGTTTCAACAAATGGATGCAGTGCTGGAAGTACTCACTTGTCTATGCCAAGAAATTTGGAAGACAGCTACCTGGCCAACCAGCTTGAAGAAATCTGTATTGTGCCAATTCCAAAGAAAAATGATTCAAAAGAATGTGGAAATTATCAAACAATATCATTAATATCACACACAAGTAAAATTTTGCTGAAGATCCTTTAAGAATGACCGCAGCAATACATCGACGGGGAACTACCAGAAATTCAAGCTGGATTCAGAAGAGGACATGGAACTAGGGATATCATTGCTGATGTCAGATGGATCTTAGCTGAAAGCAGAGAATATCAGAAAGATGTTTACCTGTGTTTTACTGACTTTGCAAAGGCACTCACAGCATGAATCATAACAATTTATGGTAACATTGCGAAGAATGGGAAATTCAGAATACTTAATTGTGCTCATGACGAACCTGTACAAAGACGAAGAGGCAGTTGTTGGAACAGAACAAAGGGATACTGCATGGTTTAAAGCCAGGAAAGGTGTGCGTCAGGGTTGTATCCTTTCACCATACCTGTTCAATCTGTATGCTGAGCAAATAATTCAAGAAACTGGATTATATGAAGAATGCAACAACAGGATTAGAGGAAGATTTATTAACAACCTGTGTTATGCAGATGACACAACCTTGCTTGCTGAAAATGAAGAGGACTTGAAGCACTTACTGACGAAGATCAAAGACCACAGCCTTCAATATGGATTACACCTCAACATAAAGAAAACAAAAATCCTCACAACTGGACCAATAAGCAACATCATGATGAACGGAGAAAAGACTGAAATTGTCAAGCATTTCATTTTACTTGGATCCACAATCAACGTCCAAGGAAGCAGCAGTCAAAAAATCAAATGACGCATTGCAGTGGGCAAATCTGCTGCAAAAGACCTCTTTAAAGTGTTAAAAAGCAAAAATGTCACTTTAAGGACTAAGGCGTGCCTGACCCAAGCCATGGTGTTTTCAATTGCCTCATATGCATGTGAAAGCTGGACAATGAATAAGGAAGATGGAAGAATTGATGTCTTTGAATTATGATGTTAGCAAAGAATACTGAATATACCATGGACTGCCAGAAGAACGAATAAATCTGTCTTGGAAGAAGTACACAGCCAGAATGCTCCTTACAAGCAAGGATGGCGAGACTTCATCTCATGTACTTTGGACATGTTATCAGGAGGGACCAGTCCCTGGCGAAGGACATCATGCTTGGTAAAGGAGATGGTCAGCGAAAAAGAGGAAGACCCTCAACGAGATGGACTGACGCAGTGGCTGCAACAATGGGCTCAAGCATAACAATGATTATATGAGGATGGTGCAGGACTGGGCAGTTTTCATTCTGTTGTACAAAGGGTCACTATGAGTCGGAGCCAACTCCACAGCACCTAACCACAACCAAACAACCCTATGAAGACATAATATTATATCTCATTTTACAGATGAGGAAATTGAGGCTCAGAGTGGTCAAGTAACTTCACGAGATTATAGAGCTAGCCAGATTTCAAACCCAGCACCTTTGATTCTAGTGGCCATGATCTTAACCTATAACACCTCAAAAGAATTTAAACTAGCCGTGTACATCTTCGCATAGTACATATTAAACATGTTTGCTACTATTGTTTTCTGGGGAGCAGATTCTCAATCATTGTAGAGCTGGCCCTACTTAGACTCTCCAGTATTGGCTATTCTCAGTCCTACTCCCTCCATGGGTGTGTGTGTGTGTGTGTGTGTGTGTGTGTGTGTGTGTGTGTGTGTGTGTGTGTGTGTGTGTGTGTGTAGAACTGTTTGATTATAGGTTGGTTCATAAGTTTCTAAAGAGTCACATATTTTAGCCTACTAGGAAGAAAAGTTTCCTTTTTATCACCAATTTTTGACCGCTGTATTTGTCTTTGGTTCATTCAGAGAGAAGAGACGAGTCAAATTTACTATTATATAACTAATAAAAATTACTTATCATTCAGGATTGCTTTGTGCATGTGTCTTTTAATTCAGTCAACAAACGCAAAGGCAGTTAAAGGACAGGGCAACTAACCCAGTCTAGTGGTAGAGTTGGGGTGTGGAAAGTGGGTCAAAGAAGGCTTTCTGGAAGAAATAATTGAGACCTGAAGAATGAGGAAGAGTAGCAAAGAAAAGAGAGATTGAAGAAAAGAGTGCTCCAAGCAGAAGAATGAGGATGCTTCAGTTCAGGTATGATAGAAAGCACATGAGGAACTCAAAGATCAGTATGGTTGCATTTACTCACACTGAGCACAAAATCTATAGTTCACCATATGAGATAGTAATGTAGAAATTAGTAGCCCTGTACCTGTCGCTCTCGATTCCTACTCATAACGACCCTACCGGAGAGGAGAACTGCCCCCATAGAGTTTCCAAAGCTGTAAATCTTTAAGGAAGCTGACTGCCTCACATTTCTTCCACAGAGTGGCTGGTGGGTTCAAACTGCCAACCTTTGTTAGCAGCCAAGTGCTTAACTGTTTGAATCACCAGGGCTCCACAGAAACTAGTAGCAAGAGAGCCTAATTCTAAATTCAAAAAGGGAAGGGGACTTCTAGATCACCGAGAAGTCATGAAGGGGTAGACAGACTAAGACTTTGTGAAGAACACAGTGGCAGAATTGGGCTCCAAAAGTAATCTTTTGCTGATTTTCATTGTTTCTAGAAAAAACAGTACATGCACACCATCCAAAAATGAGTTAGCACAGACCACAACAGTACCACATCACTCTTTCATCACTTGACCACCTCAGCCTCACACATCCAAAGGTTAGGAAGATGAAGAAAAAGATGATGCCTATGACCTATTCTGGCTGTAAGCATGTGGAGCCATTGTCAATACAGCTGGAGAAATGGTTGAAGCTTTTGCTGCAGTGTTTTCACTAAAACTGTTCAAGAAGAACTCTATTAATAGAGTCCTGAGAAAGTCTATTGCCCAAGTCTCAAGTCTGTACTCACTACAATTCCATGCCTGATCCAGAGCCCACTGGAACCATCCTCTTTTAAGCACACAAGACTGTTGGTAGGTGCTGAGCCTTCCTTACCTGAAAACTGCTCTGTATCATCCAGGTGGTCATCAGCTACTTCTTCATGCTCATCTTCACGACCTATCTCAGGTACTCTGCATCACCACAGCATTACGGGCTCAGGCCGAAGAAAGTGACGGAAGCAGCCATCATGATTCCTACTACCAGTCTGTTTATGTCTTGCTCTGTGTCCCCTTCTCACACATGCACTCCTAGCCCTCACACCACTCTGCTCAACAGACTTTAGTTTACAGGCTCTGATCTGAAGTGGTAACTTCCAGGAAGTGTTGATTTTTCCCAGTAAGCTCAATTTTCCCACTTCTCATGAGGAGAAGCCATCAATGAGAAGTGTTTCCCATCATCATAGATCAAAATTTTATGTTCTTTTCTAAAATTGGTGACTTCAGTGGTCTTTTCTGGGTCAGTGGTAGACAGTGATTGCTAACTTCAGCTAGGACTGATGGTAGTTGAGGGAAATTCCTGCCTATCCAAAGCCAGAATCTAAACTTAATATTATAAAATAAGTTCTAGTTTTGGACTGAACGAGAGGGGAAAACATTATGCCTTTCCTTGGGTCTCAACTAATGTGTTGAAATCTTTGGAGATTTCAAGTTTGGAGCATATGGAAGTGTGCAAATTCTTCAGTTCAGTAGGCTGCTCCTGCTCATAAGCTTGTGGTCCCATTTAACATTGATATAGATTAACTTGTCAGTCAGAAAGAATCATTGTAAGAAGCTAGATTAGAATATTAAAAAAAAAAAAAAATCACTGACATTAAAAATAATAAATTCGGATGGATTATATTTGGGGGTAAATCTTTTAAAACCACATGAATTGCCTTGAGTCCATAAGATATATAACATGCTGTAAAAATTGCGGTGTAGGGCATTTGACCTCGTCTAACCTCACAAGGGGAAGGAGAGAGAATCATTACCAGCATCAACAGCCCAAAGCTGATTCCTATGAGGTGGAGGTCAGACTTATCTCCTTTTTCCAACCTTTTTACTAATTTTGACACCAGCCATCCCACCCACTGCACTCTTTACTTCTCTGCTGGGTTCTATAATTTGTTGCAGTGGCCACACAGAACTCACAGACAATACTCACGATTATGGGGTTTATTAGGGAAGTAACAGGTTACAATTCAGATCAGGAACAACTCAGGATACAGTTCTTTGAGCAGGACATCTTGTCAGCCATGTCTGCAGGCAGGCTTCTCTCTCCCTCGGCCTCTCAGCCTGACCTCTGCCCTGCTAGGGCAAGTGTTACAAACCTCCTTAGCTCATCCAACAATAAGTGCCTGGGGGCACTCTACTTCGCCAGCAAGCCTCCTGCTTGAAGGCCATCAGCTTTCTCACTCCATGAGTTGGCACACCCACTGTAGCCACCTTACTTCGTGGGTCAGGAAACCCACTGTGCTGACTCCTGCAGGTGTCCCAGTTCTGCTGCTGCCATTTCACTGCCACTCTTTCTCTGCTGTCGTTTCTCACCATCTTGTGCCATCTCCTGGATTACAGCTCTCTCTGTAGCTTCTAGGTCTAGGAGGTTCTCAGCCCAGGAATCCTGGGTCCAAAGTACGTGCACCACTCCTGGCTTTTCTTCTTAGTGGTAGTGAGGTGCCCCCTTTTCCACCTCTGGAAAGGCTCATTTTAAGCCTAGCAGGATGGCAAAACTGACCAATCCCCTCATTAGGGTTCCATATACTTTATTTGCATGGTCCTGCCCCCAGAAGGGTGTCATGAATATTATTTGCATTATTGGCAAGCTGTCCAATCCCCCTGGTGGGCCATAAGCACCTTATCTGCATAGTCCCACCGAATCATTTGGTGGGAGATAAAAGACCATGACTAAAAAGGCTATATAAAAGCAATCCATCGTGTCACACATATTAACATATAGTCTTTCAAACCTAAGCTGCTAAAGAACCAAATAGAATGCAGCCACTTCTAAACGCCCAGAATGACATATTCAATGTGTGTAAATACCACCATTTGGAAAGAAAACCAAAAAAGGCATCCTCTCTTACTTTTAGGAAACTTGTCAGTTTAAGATGAATCGAACTGTTCAAGGTTCAAAGTTTCTGAGTTTTAATTCTCATCACTATAAGCTTTTCAGGATCTAAATGGTGCTCTAGTGTCAAAAAACACTTGTTTGCTTACCGAACTCTTTAATAAAATGAAGAAGCATCCCTAGGACTTCCTAGGAAGCAGAATTTTATATAACTACTGGATATATGTAAGAATCAAACTTATGGATAACTGTATGTCAAATTTGCAACAAATCAAGTACACACACACACACACACACACACACACACACCTCCTATGAAATGATAAATCTAACACTTTTTAATTGAGAGTGCTATCCTAAACAACCGGAGCAGAGGAACAAAACAAATGGCTATCACAAATAATTAGATATCACTATTGGCACAATGAGACTTCATTATCTTAAGAATAAGACCCATAAAAATAAATGATCCCACTCTGCACAGCCTTCTTCCCCAAGAAAGAACTGTGACTCAACAAAACCACATTTTTAACAACATGGAGATATTGTTATTATAAATTTCAAAACAAAATGGAGGAATTTCAACATAATATTTATAACCTGCAAAGTACAATATTAATACACGTCTGTCAGTTAGAAATAACAGCAGTTAGGCTACAGGTTTAACATAAAACCAATTTACATATGTGAAAAGCAGTAGTGGTCCAATATTCACCATTACACATGAAATCTGTTTCTTCCAGAAAATTCTTTTTTAAAAAATTAAAATTTCAGTATCATGAAATTTTAAAATAACACCCAAACATGCCACAATCACTATTCACAAATAAAGTTAAAAGGAAATATACAAAGATTCACTTAATACTGTTAAATAACAACAATAAACTACAAGATCTCCTGAACAGAAATGGCAGGACCCCTGAATGCTTTACAGTGAATATAAGGGAAAAAAAAATTAAGTTATGACTATTTTTCATGATATATAAGTCAAAAATTTACATGACCATTTCAAAATATACCAATTAAGATTTATAGTTTATTAAGATGCACTAAACAAATAGTCCTTAGTAAGTGAACACAAATGCTTAAAACACTGTTAGTAACACCAAAGTGTGTTTATGATGTTCAAAGAGATGCATAATCAAAACTGTAATATTTACTATCTCTGGTAAACAGATAATACCTATAATCCTTTAAACAATCTTCTAGGTTCTCATTTCTCTCATTGTAGTTTATCATGGCTCATTTCAAAGACATATTACAGCTTTCAGCTGATTCCAAGTGAATGTTATTAAAACACACACACACACCACACACACACACAGCCCCTAAATGAAATAAATTGTTCCCCAATGAAGTATCATCCTGTCTACAAAAAAAAAAAAAAAAAAAGTAATGTATTTAAAAAAACAAGAGCAAGACCTTTCATGTTTGACTGGACTTGTATAGTTTAGTTTCAACTGAATTAAAGCACAATGTAAAATTAGTTAAGTGTATTAGTATACAAATATCCAGTAATATGCAGTAGATATTTCTAAAATGAGGAATAGATAAAAATAAATAATTCTGGTGCTGTGATTACTGGTGTCTAACGAGAAATCCCCAAAATGTCTGGTATTCACTTGCTTGAATTACCTTCTGCATCACATGCTTTCCTAAACATAATGTGCTTATCAATCTCTTAACTACTCTATCTGCCAATTTTCAATAAGAAATTATATAGCATGAACTCAGAGTGTTCAAGATGGCTCACTTATTTTACTGTTAAGCAAAGCTAAATTTACATTCCAGGAAACACTGCAGTTTAATTTTAAAAACAAACAAACGAACAAAAAATGCAGCAGTCAAACAATTTGTGAGGAGAAACAGATGCATTCACATATAATAAAGCCACTGCAACTTCTTCAGGCATTCAACTGGTGTGTTAAATAAACAGACAGTAGTTATTTAGCAGCAATGATTCTGCAATAAATAATGCACTGTGTTTCTCAGTCCTGCACAAAAACTGCAGCTACAGTTACATCAATAGCTGTAACCTACTGGCTCTAACGGCAGAGGAGACTTTAAAACCAACTGTACAAAAAAATTGTCACACTGTGACAACAAATATAAAAACAATCTGTAGGTCTGAAATAAAAAGACTCCACTGTGAAGAGGACAGTGTCGACAAATGGAGATTCCAAGTCCACCAAAAGAAATAACTGCCTTCAGATCTGAGTCCTTGATTGATAAGAAAGGCTGGGGGGCTGGGCTTGAAATCATGTTATCAGACTTAAAAGAGCATGCTCTGTCTTCTGTTCTTCCCATGTCCTAAAATATAAAGTCATTTCATGAGGCAGTTCAAGGTTCAGCTTTATCCCACATATAGTAATTGGTGACTCTAGGAAGCTAATGTTCCCACCAGCAAAAGCTAATATTCCACGGTAAGCACTGCCTTAAATGACCCTTTTGTTGATGGGTCAGTCTACAGCTTCTATGCTTCAAAGTGATGAACCTGATGACTAGGGAAGCACAAGATGTGTCTTCTGCCTCAGGTACCAGGAATGGCGTGTTCAATGATCAAGCCAGGTCACTTGTAAAAGGTCTTTGTGCCATCTGCAGCTTTCAGGATCCCTGACTTGACCGAGTCAGATTTCTCTCTGAAGATTTACTGAGCTGCCCACATCATACAGGAAAGTGAGTACGTGCAATGCTAAACATACACAGCTGTGGAATGCACTGTACATTGGTTTTTACATCAATAATTTTACTGATCAATTTACAAACCAAAAGCCTGGTTCCATGCAAAAATTCATGATCGACACGTGAAATGGTTTATGACAAACACACCTGTCTCTGGATAAGAAGAATTTCGAAAACCCGGGTCCTTTTGCAACTGAATTTCTTTCAAACTGAATATTGAAACACCTAAAATGTATAGACGAAAATTCTCAGGTGAAGGTCTAACATTATTAAAACAAATATAATCAAACTATAAACAAACTTTTTCAAAAGTGTATATACTGATTCAATATGAAACATTTATACTACATGTACAAGCTTACAGCCCTATTTAATTTTTTCCTTTTTGTCTCAATGTTTTAACAAGAAAACCAAAGAAAATAATCCACCTTTAGAATCTGTCTTTCCCCTACTCTACTTTAAAACACGCTGCAAGTGTGTTTGTTCTAGGACTGACTGGGATTGGGAAATCTAATCAAAATACATTACTCGGTTCTTATACATGCTGTTCTCTATCTCTGTCTCCTTATGACGGGATGAAGGTACCAGGCCCTCAAACTGTCTTCATATTTTTAGAGAGAAACAAAGAATACATTAATATAACAATAACTGCCTAGCTCAAACTATGAAACCTGAAATAAACAATGAAATGCAAATATCATCTTAAAAACACGTATAATTCATCTCTCTGACTTCCAATCTCTCTCTGAGAGGTAGTGTTTCATTAAAAAATATTCAGTAAATTCTAAGTGGAAGTCTTAAGGATTCTTGATTTTCAATTAGCTTTGTCACTGACTGCTACATAAATCCTGATGAATCAGTATTGTCCAGTAAATGAGAATGGGAAATTAATGAAAGCTTTGGGTAGTTCAGCTCCCAAATAGCATCCTAATTTCCCAGCGTACCTCAGTCTATTTTAAAATAAAATACTGGGGTAATAATCATTAAAAAAGAAATGTCATGAATAAAATCAATCACCTGAGGCATGGAAAATCTGCTATGTTACTGACTGACAATATGCTTGCTGCTGTCATGGGAATAGTAAAGTCAGAGCGACCATGATAAAGGAAAATCTTTATATCTTAGGGTATTTATATTCACACACACACACACACACACACACACAAAAGCAATCTTGTGTTTTGGTTGTGCTTCATTACACTCTGCCAGAAACCCACTTTTATTAACAACTCTCAATCAAAGCTAGAATGGGCATAATGACAATGTCTATTATCAGATGTTCCAATAAGATTAATGACTATTCCTAAGTACTACTGATTTCTTACAGAGTAGTAGCAATGTGCTCAGTGTTAAACATATACCTCCACTGAAAAAATTCTCATCTAATTACAGAAAAGACTAGAACTTTAGGATTAAAAACTAACAATTATCTCTCCCTAAATCTTTAATCCACCCCACTCCCCAGCCCTGCATAAATGAAAATAAAG
>NW_004444017.1:8807064-8836211 GCF_000243295.1 Trichechus manatus latirostris
AGATAAGGTATGTATTCTTGGTCCCAGACTTCGAAAATACACATGTTTCATGGCCTCTTCTGCTGAAACCCTTTTCTTAGATTCATACTGCAAAAAGACAAAGAATTGCTTCATCCATTTTTCCTCTAATTAGTGTAAAGAGGGGCAAAAAGGTCAAATTGGCACTTAGAGCTACTGTTTTTTAATCCTGATTACTTAATGTGATGACTACTTTTCAAGCACCAATTTGGAGTACTCCAGATACACTCTAACTTGAGTTGCTATTCAGATTAAGTAGCAATAATTATATCAGAGTTCCAAATTTCCAAGTTAATGCTGAATCTTAACTAAATTTTAGATTCCTTATATTTTCTGAAGTGATGAAAAATTAAAATATATGATCTTCGGTGTTACTTTCCTTCAAGTAAACCAAAGGATTGGTGGAAATATACCCAATACCTTTATGTTGTTGCTGTTATTGTTGTGTGCTGTCAAGTCAATTCCGACTCATAGCAACCGTACGAGGACTGGGCAGTGTTTCAATCTGTTGTATATAGCTAGGGTGGCTATGAGTTGGAACCAACTCAACAGCACTTAATAACAACAACAGTGACACTATATGACAGGGTAGAACTGCCCCATATGCCTCCTCGGCTGTAATCTTTACAGAAGCAGATCACCAGGACTTTTCTCCCACAGAACCACTGGTGGGTTCAAACCATTGATCTCTCAGTTGGCAGCCCAGCACTTGACCACTGCACTATCAGGGCTCCTTTTATAGCAGACGTGAACTACCTATCCAATACCCATTTCCCTCTTTTTCCTTTATGATATAATCTAGATTTTTCAAGTTGTATATGCTTCCAGGAGTGCCTGGGTGGTGCACATGGTTAAGTGCTCAGCTACTAGCCAAAACATTGGTGGTACGAACACACCCAGAGGTGCCCAGGAGACAGAGCTGATGATCTGCTTCTGAAAGATCACACAGCCTTAAAAACTCTATGGAGCAGTTCTACTCTGCTTCATTATACTTTGCCAGAAGTCCACTTTTGTTAACAACTCTGAATCAAAGCTAGAATGAGCATAATGACAATGTCTATCATGAAATGGGAAACCCTGGTGGCGTAGTGGTTAAGAGCTATGGCTGCTAACGAAAAGATTGGCAGTTCAAATCCACCAGGTGCTCCCTGGAAACCCTATGGGGCAGTTCTACTCTGTCCTATAGGGTCACTATGAGTCGGAATCGACTCAAACGCAATGGGTTTTGTTTTGTTTTTGGTTATCATCAAATGGCATTTTCCTGCTTAGTTCCAATAAGATTAATGACTATTTCTAAGTACTACTGATTTCTTACATAGTAGTAGCAATGTGCTTGGCATTATAAGGAATAAATTAAAACATAGGCAAATAAAACATACACCTCCCTTCAAAAAATTCTGATCTAATTACAGGAGAAGACTACGGGGCTGTCATGAATCGAAATGGACTTAATGGCAACTAACAACAAAAACAAATGCTTCCAACTCCAACAGAATGATCATGAATCATGACTATTCTAAGAACAGGCTAATTATGACAATCCTGCTCCCCAATTCCCAAATTCTCTTATAATTATGTTGTAGTCAATTAAACTTTGGGAGAAGCCTTGCAGATAAAAAAGGACCAATGTGAATGGCACCACCCTTACCCTCCCCTCTTCTTCCTGATTTGAATGAAGATGTGAATGGTACTTACAGGTGCAACAGCCTATAACCCAGTATGTATATGGAAAAGAGCCCTGGTGGTGCAGTGGTTAAAAGCACTCGGCTGCTAACCAAAAGGTCGGCAGTTTAAACCCACCAGCCACTCTGCGGAAGAAAGATGTGGCAGTCTGCTTCTGTAAAGATTTACAGCCTTGGAAACCCTATAGGATTGCTATGAGTGAGAATCGATTCAACAGCAGTGGGTTTGTTGTTTTCTGTTTTCTTTTTTTTTAATATGGGAAACACACAGAACACGAATTTTGGAGAACATGGCCTTGATGTAGCTGGTCAATACAAGCAGCTGACTACCTCAGACTGTTCTAGGTCATGATAAACATTAAGAAATATTTTTTCATTTAAGCATGTGCCTTTAGTATGCCACATACTATCATAAATAGTATTATTTAACTGTCACAACAAATTTATGAGGGAGGTATTACTGACCCTGTTTCACAGATGCGGAAACTAAAGCTTAGAGAAGTTAACTGCCCATTTAACAATTACAAAATACGACGCAACTTACCTGAAGAAATTTTGTTATCAATTCAATTCCTTCAGAATCTAACCTAGAAACAACAAAAAACAAGTGGTAATTCATTCCCTTTTATCTTAGCTAATAGAAATCTTTTAGATAAAACTATTTTCTAAGCATTTCAATCCATAGTTACTCTTGTTGCTTTCAAATAGACTGAGATCTGTTTTATCATTAAAAGCTTACCTTGCTACTTGTTTAAGAAGAAACCACAAACAATTAGGCTTCAAGTTTTTAATACACAAGAGCAAATTAGATTACTAAAACTACCGGATTTTTTTTTTTAAATCACCATTCTGTCTCAAAACAAAGTAATCTTTCTAATAGGGAGGCTTAAGTAAACAGAATATTTTCATAGTGTTCCACTGAAGGCAAGAGTACAGAGGTATTCTTTTCCTACCATATATGTGAAAACATAGAGACAAGTGATCCCA
The DNA here is from genome assembly GCF_000243295.1 of Trichechus manatus latirostris. NCBI lineage: Eukaryota > Metazoa > Chordata > Mammalia > Sirenia > Trichechidae > Trichechus > Trichechus manatus. The sequence continues at coordinate 8,809,752 of NW_004444017.1, forward strand.
GAACATATCAATGTGGTTCAAGATAAGCACAGAGACGAGTCATTCAACAAATTTTTACAGGGTGGTTTACCCAGCATTGGATACTAGAACGCATAAAGTTCGGTTTAAATATGCCACAATAACTTGATAAAAGTTAATCAGTAAGGGTTATAAAACCAATGATATAGCCAATAAAGACAGATAATTACAGTGATCAAATTAACATAATATGGAAGACTGGGGTTAGGGATTATTTTAATGAGATAATCTCTTGATCAGAAATCATACATTCTACCTTGCACTACCTTTCATTGGTAAAAGCACAATGATGAAAAGGAAATGTTTTCCCCGAGTACTCTCAGTGAGTACTGTAGATCCTGCAGCCTATATACTCTCCAGATTCTCCTAATCCTCTGCGGTTTGCCATTCTGGCACACATATACAGCTCCCTGGGCACAGTCAAGCTAGGTTTTAAGGTTATGGAGAATCTGCTTCAAAGAAGAGTTTCAACCTTCTACACTAAATGTTACAAACAGCAAACAATATATAAATGACAAAAATAGGATTTATGTTACTTGGGGGAGACACACAAAAAAATCCCAGCACATATTCTTCCTACGGAAGTCTAGTTAGAATGATATTAGTTGCTATAGCAACAATAAGAACATCAATCCACATAATTTAAAAATATTTTTGGTGTTGGAACTGTTTTCTGTTCTTCCCTACTTCAAGAATAAGCAAAAGTAGAGCAAATGTGTTATGTTGTGAGCAATGTGAATGGTTTTTGATTAAAACAGAGCATAGCCTTATTTGGTGTCTTAGTGCCTTCTTAATTTTTTTTAAAGGAAAGATGGAAAAATGTAGTCAAAGGAGTAAGTCCTTCTACGTTACTTACTAAAAATGTACTACATCCCGTAAGTAAAAATGTTCTGACTCAAATGTTAATGGGAGTCCATCTAGGGGTAGGTATCAGAAGCAACTTTAACTGATTAATAGTAATAGTTAATATTCAGGAGACTAAATTTTGCCGAGGGGTCACAAAGAGTTTATATTCTTCAAATACAAACTGTGTCATTAACATTAACCAAAATACTAATGGGTCATTTTGTGTCCAGGTCACGATTTTACTTATAACACTTCCCGTAGGTTTCTTAAGCCAATATAGAATAATTCTGTAAAAAGCAAACCAGAACTTTCATCTTGGTCTTCACGATACTGAGTAAAGCCATCAATCAATGTCTCTTCTTTCTGGGAAAAGTATCTACATAAACTCTGGAATTCTAATACATAAATTTATATTCATTTTATTTACAGCTAATTCTACTTTCATACTTCAGTGATTCATGATCACTGAATTAAAAAATTAATCTGACATAGGAAAGATTTTCAATTAAATTAGCACCGTAAGATATTTAAGAATTATGTGTGTATATTATATATTTTTTCCTGAATCCTACTTTGGTTAATGCTTCAAGATATTGAAAAGAACTATGTAGGTTTCCCCTCTTTCACTTAAATGGGAAAAAAAAATAATACCTAGGTGCATGGTTAATTAGAGGCTGTGGTTTATATTTTGGGAAGTTGTAGTTCTTGAACTCATCATCTGAAGAAACACCCGGCCAAGTTTCCTGAGATGGAGTTCCTGAATTTAAAAACAAACAATTTATATATTTATAAATATGTATAAGATTTTATATACATATAAATGTTATATATGCACATATATATAGACAGAAGTCACTAGAAAAGTGTCGTAGAGAACAATTTACATTTACTAGATGATTTAACTACTTCCACTGAAATTGGAATGAGAAAAATAGTAAACATATATGGATTTTATTGCACTGTGCAATGATGCCATAAAAATGATGGTGCCAGCAGTCCAGGGACAAGGACTAGAAGGCAGGAGAGGACAGGAAAGCTGGTGATAGAAAACCCAAGGTTGAGAAGGGACAGTGTTGATATGTCATGGGGTGGTTAACCATTGTCATAAGGCAATATGTGTACTAACTGTTTAATGAGAAACTATTTGTTCTGCAAACCTTCATCTAAGGTTCTAAAAAAAACAAAGAATTATCTATGTGAGATCAAACTGACAACAGTAACTCAAAAGGTTTGATGGGAAGCCTAGGGGGCAGTGAGTTGAAGATAATGGTGATAAAATAATTTGGAAAAGGATAGTGAGAATAGCAGCACAACTGGAAGAATGTAATCGATGTCACTGAATTGTACATGTAGAAATTTTTGAAATGGTGTATCTTTGGCTATGTATATTTTCAACAACAACAAAAAAACATCCCCCAAGGTGGAGAAGAGAGAGGGCTGACATGTCGTGGGGTTGTTAACCAGTGTCATAAAACAATATGTGTACTAACTGTTTAGTGAGAAACTGTTTGTTCTGTAAACCTTCACCTAAAGTACAACAAAAAAAAAAAAATGATGGTGCCTGGCCCTTTTCTATCCAGTTGACACCTAAGCTAGAAATATATTCTAATAATATGCGAAAGGCCAATCTTCAATAGTATTTTTCTTCTGTCTTCCATAAACTCTTTATTGCAAAAGTTGGACTTCAGTAAATGAAAAGAAGTTACCTAAAAGGTCAGTCTTTATAATAATTATGCTAACTATAATTCCTATAAATAACAGTTATTTACATGAGTCTCAGTATCAAATTTTTAAATATAATTTTTTAGAGATAAAGTATTATCTAGGCAGTCAATCGAAGGTGCAAAATCACTGGGAAAAGATTTGTTACCTAGCAGTCGGAAAATTAAGTGCAGTTCATCTTCCACAGTTGATCCTGGAAATAGCGGTCTTCCAGAAGCCATTTCAAAGAAAATGCAACCAACACCCCTTTAAAATATACCATGAGAGGGAAAAAAAAGATAAGTAATCATTTACACATTATGAAGTCCAAGAACCTTTTCCTTAAGATTGCCTCGCTGGAGAATTTTGTACAAGACTGCTAGTAAATCTCCTGCAGAGATTTTTCTGAACCAACTAAAATTAAATTGTTAACATTTATCCTATTTGTTTCAACTTTCATATTGCTATATCCATTTTTCCTACTTAAAATGTTCAGCTTTCCTCTGCATGATCCTTGTAGAGTAACATTAACAACAGCTAAAGACTGAATGCTTATTATGTGTTAAGAACTGTTTTTTAAGTGCTTTAATTATTATCTCATTGAATCCTTACATCAGCTATGATATGGATCATGGACTGGAAGGAGGCACAAGATAGGAAGGAGGAAAGCCAACTGAAGAGATTGTTATGACAATTTAGGAAATTACAGTGGCCTGAACTAATGTAGTGGGCAGTAGGGATAGAGAAAAGCAAACGATAACAAGATTTTTCATGTAGGAAGCAGAGACAGAACATGTAGGCACAGAGTGGATGTGTGTAACAGAAGCAAAAGAAAGGGATGGAGGCTAAGTGAATGGAAGCTGTCTTCTAGGAACTATGTGAATACAGTTAAGTTTAAGACACAGTCCTTCCATTAAAGGGCTCACAATACAGCAACTGTATATAAAATTTTACATGCTAAAATGTTACATAAAACAAGATTTTATATAATTGTTCAAGACAATAACAGAAGGAAGTGTATGACTGTATCAATACATGAAGAACACAGACAATAAATGCTACTGCAGGTCAGAGGAAGGAATTACCATCTGCGGCTAGGGTACATTCAGGAAAGGATTTATGAAGAGTTGTATATTGACGGTTACTAGGCACAAGGCACAGTTAGAAGAGCAGGGGAGGCACTCCAGATGGGTGGACTGGTGTGAACAAAAGAGCAATGGTGTGAAAGTCCAGATTATTTTTGAGTGACAGTGAGTAGCCCATTTGGCTAAAAGGGAATATTTGTGTAGAGGAATAGTCTGAATTAAATTGGAGACAATCAGTTTAGAGACAACTTATGGAGATATTCAAGCACCAGATTGAAGAACTGTACCTTGTTCTATAGGTAATGAATGAGGAGGCAACACAGGTATGTGAGTAGAGGAATGCCATGATCAAAGTGGTGTGTGAGAAAGATGGCTACCAATATTTTGATAATTATTTTTACATCAATTTATAGCAGGTAGATTTTGGTGAATATTAAATGGTGATAAAAAAAATTCCATTTTAGACATAAAGTGATAACTCGTGAGGAGTGTGCCTCTTAGCTCAAGCAGATACAACAGACTAAATGGGCAGCTTCTGTCCGGAGGTGAGATAGGAAGGCAGAGAGGGTTAGGAGCTGGTTGAATGGACATGCGGAATCAGGGGTGGAAAGGAAGAGTGTGCTGTCACAGTATGGGGAGAGCAATTAGGGTCACAGAACAATGTATGTGTAAATTTTTGTATGGGAAAAAATTTTTTTAAAAAATTGTTTTAAATTACTTTTACCAGACACTCTTCTAAGTGCTTTATATGTATTAGCTCATTTATCCACAGAACAGCCTCTGAAAAAGTTACTATATAAATAGTTACCATTCCTATTTCCTCAAATGAGGAAACTGAGGCACAGGTCAGCAATTTAAATAAGGTTATTGTATAGTTCTAAGTGGTAGGATTAGTATTTAAACCTAGATGATCTTACTCCCATGGCAGAACTCTTAATCATCACTTATACTCTAGCCCCTTAAAATAATACCTCCTTTAAAGTTAAGTATTTATTAGCATGCCCTGTATTAACAGCTACAGTTCTTTCAGAACTATACATGGTAATAACATCTGCATATATTTACCACATGTCAATCTGTGTTGAGTACTCTGAGGAACCGAGAAGCACATCAGGAGGCCGGTACCACAGTGTGACAACTTCATTTGAGTAGGTCTTTGTGGGAACTGACTTGGCCCTGGCTAGTCCTTCATAGAGAAAACAAAATAAAGATTTAAGAAACAGCTATAATGGACTTCCCAGCCCACATCTTCAGCATAACTGAAGACTAAGGAATGCCTGAGATGGCTACTAAGTAGTTTCAAGAAACTTCAAAATTATTTTTAGGAATTTTATTTTTGAGTATTCATGATCTTGGATCAGCAAATCCATACTAAATAATAATAATTCCTTAACAAAGACTATGCTTACTTTTATGCATTTGAATGCAGCTGGAACAGTGTCTGGATTAATCTAAATGTAAGACATTTTCCTTTTCTCCATCAATCATGATGCCAGAATCATTTCTTAGATGAACTTAAATTAACCCAAAATAGGACAATGATACTGAGATACATAATCTGATCTCTTACAGACATAAGCATTTATCAACTTTTAACCTGCTTCCAACTTTCATTTGCTATACCAAACCTGAAGTTATTGGTCCATGATCCTTTTGAGTTTTACTGACAAGTTTCTTACAGAAGTCAACGTAGAGAAAGTATCATGAGTCGGAATTGACTCGATGGCAACTAACATCATCCTTGGAATAAGTTTCAATTCTGGTTTTTACTCTTTTTTAGGCTTTAAGATATACTGATAATTCTTTTACAATAAGATGAACCTATTGCCTTTGGATATTATCAATTGCCATAAATGATGTAAGCCGTGTTATTCCTCTGCCAATTTAATATGGAATTCACAGTTTATCAAGAAAGAAAGGCTAGATAGAGCTTGCGACTTTATCTCTGGAGCCACTGGCATAATAGCTGTTTTTACTACATGTAAGCCTCCAATTCCTGGTCACCTGAGAAGAAGCAACTTTAAAAGGTAACTGAAGTAAGAAATATAAATTTATTTTAACACATATCTTATTTTGAATAACAAAGATGAAATCATTTTTAGGGCTGAAATTCCTGTTAAGTATAATTATGTATCTGATTAAAATATTAAATAAGAAAACCATCAGAAAAGTTTAATTCAATTCTGTTAAATCAGATATAGTCACACAAATGATACCAGAAACTTAAAGAATCAGGTAGTTTTCACATATCTTAGTTCAGTATTATGCCTAAGGAGTCTCTGCATAGTGCAAATGGTTAAATGCTCGACTACTAGCCAAAAGGTTGGCAGTTTAAATCCACTCACTGACGCGAAAGAGTAAAAGGACCTACAGACTGGGAAAAAATTGCTGACTATGACATCTCCGACAAGAGTTTAACACGTCAACAAGTGTTAACACCTCAACAACAAAAAGACAAACAACCCAATTAAAAAGTGGTCAAAGGATATGAACAGACACTACATTCAGGCAGCTAACAGACACGTGAAGAAACGCTTACGATCATTAGCCATTAGAGAAATGCCAATCAAAACTACAATGAGATATCATCTCATCCTGATATTACTGGCACTAATCAAAAAAACAGAAAATAACAAATGCTGGAGAGGTTGCGGGGAGATTAGAACTCTTATACACTGCTGGTGGGAATGTAAAATGGTACAACTATTTTGGAAAATGATACGGCACTTCCTTAAAAAGCTAGAAACAGAAATGCTGTATGATTCAGCAATTCCACTCCTAGGAATATATCCTAAAGAAATGAGAGCTGTCACATGAACAGACATATTCACATCCATGTTCACTGCAGTATTATTCACAATAGCAAAAAGATGGAAACGACCTAAGTGCCCATCAACAGATGAAAGGGTAAACAAGTTATGGTATATACACACTATGGAGTACTACACAATGATAAAGAACAATGATGAATCCAAGAAACATCTCACAACATGGATGAATCTGGAGGGCATTATGCTGAGTGAAATAAGTAAACCACAAAAAGACAAATAGTGTATGAGACCACTATTATAAAAACTCAAAAAAAAAGTTTACACACAGAAAGAAACAATCTTTGACGGTTATGAGGGAGGGAAAGAGTTGAGAGGGGAAATCACTAACTAGTTGGTAGGTAAGTGGTAACTTTGGTGAAGGGAAAGACAGCACACAATATAGGGGAAGTCAACACAACCTGATCAAGGCAAAGTCATAGAAGCTTCACAGACACATCCAAACTCCCTGAGAGACTGAGTTACTGGGTTGAGGGCTGCAGACAATCTAGGTCAATTGGCATAATAGTTCATAAAGAAAATGTTATACGTCCTACTTTAGTGAGTAGTGTCGGGGGTCTTAAAAGCTTACAAGTGGTCACCTAAGATGCATCTACTGGTCCCATACCGTCCGGAGCAAAGGGGAATGAAGAAAACCATAGACACATGAGAAATATTAGTCCAAAGAACTAATGAATCACATGAACCACAGCCTCCACCAGCTTGAGCCCAGAAGAACTAGATGGTGCCCAGCTACCACTACTGACTGCTCTGACAGGGATCACAATAGAGGGTCTGGAGCAAAGGAGAATGAAGAAAACCACAGACACAAGAGAAATATTAGTTCAAAGGACTAATGAATCACATGAACCACAGCCTCCACCAGCCTGAGCCCAGAAGAACTACATGGTGCCTGGCTACCACCACTGACTGCTCTGACAGGGATCACAACAGAGGGTCCCAGACAGAGTGGAAGAAAAAAGTAGAACAACATTCAAATTAAAAAAAAAAAAAAGACCAGACTTACTGCTCAGAGAGAGACTGAAGGAATCTGAGACTATGGCCCCTGGACACCCTTTTAACTAAGAACTGAAGTCATTCCCAAAGCTCCCCCTGTAGTCAAAGATTAGACAGGTCTATAAAACAAACACTAAACATGTGAAGAATGTACATTGTAGTTCAGTCACGTATACAAGACCAAATGGGCACATCTGTCCAAAAGCAAAGACGAGAAGGCAGGAAGGGACAGAAAACAGGTTGAATGGAAATGGGGAACTGGGATGGTGAAGCGGAGATTGTAAACTTTCACTTAAAGCACAATAAAAAGAAAAAAAAAAAAAAAAAGGATTCCAGCCTTGGAAACCCTATGGGGCAATTCTACTCTGTCCTATAGGGTTGCTATGAGTCAGTATCAACTCAATGGCAACCGGTTTGGTTTGGTTTTGGTATATGGAAGCTTAAAAGACAGCCACAAATTGCTTGTCCAATAGCCTAACAAGGCAAATTGCCAGTTAAAATTTCCTCAGCACTTATTCTCCTGCTACTGAGGGGTTCTGAAATAGGGTGTTTCCTCAAACATGTCCTGGTTCACAATTAGAATTTCAGTCCTGGCACGAAAGAAAATAAGCAATAATCTTTACCAAATCAAATTAATTAAATGTGATACGACATTATTATACAAGGCATTTTCTATTATTAATGAAAATATCTATTTTAGTAGTTCCTCGTATACAAATTATTTTCTATTATTAATGAAAATGTCTGTCTATATAAGTAGTATCTAGATCTCTGAATTTCACCAATCATGGGAGAAACAGAATTTTCATAAGGTTCCAAGAACAATCTACAGTATAAATAATGAGTTACAGGACCCTCCCTTACTTGCATCTGTAAGAACATTTACTGTGCAACCAATAAAAAATAAATATAGGAATAGAAACAAAGTTGATTATACGATCTTATAAAATAATCAGAATTTCTTGGTGGCCTGTGGGAAGATAAAATTTGCTTGGCTTGCTTTGTTGAGGTTAGAAGCAAAATTTAAAGCACTCCAAGTATTCTCCAATAAAAGTAGATTTTCTGATGGTCCTTGACATTCTTTTTGCATTTCTAATAGCCATGTGGGGTCTTTCTATCACTGCCATTCAGTTTGGGATTAAGGAACAAGGAGTAGTAAATGCAGCTTGTCCAACATTAAAAAAAGGAGAGAAAATAACAATTATAAGGGAAATAATTACATAAACTATGCCTGAGAAGAGACTGTATAACCTATATAAACATATGCAAGTAACTTGTAAGTTTTTGTTTAAACACCTATTTCTTTTAAAGGAAGGAAATACAAATAAACAACCTTACCTTTCAAACAAACATAAGTATTAAATGAGCAAAAATATAGGAATTTCTAGGACAAACTCACTGTTTAATATTCTTAATCTGTTGCTAACGAAGTAATACCCAAAACTTTCACATTTATCAAATTTAATGAAATACTCCAAAACTAAAACTACCATAATCACTTATGGAAATTTATAAATGCTAAATATGGAAATGATGAAAGCATGGGCTTTTTAAAACTAAGTTCTATTAGAGTATTCAAACTTTCAAATGTAAAATATAAAAAATTCAAAGTTCTTATAAATATTCTTTGTCAGGCTTCCAATCATATAATCCATATGATTCAGTAGAAAGTAAAATCCTTTAGATCTTATTCAGCATGAGACAATCACTAAATCTTCCTAGAAGCAAAAAGAACATGCAATGTCATCTTACTTTCTAATCTCTCAAAATCTGATTAGCTGAAGAGATACACATAAACAGCTGACAATTAAATTATTGTGCATACAGACAGAGTCATGATGATAGGCATAGTAAGGGAATCCTTTTCAGTAGTGGCTTCTAAACTTTTTGGTCTCAGGACCCTTTTACACTCTTAAAAATTATTGAGACCCCAAAGAGGTTTTGTCTATGTGGATTACATTTACTGATATTTGCCATATTAGAAATTAAAACAGAGAAAAAACTATTTACTCATTAAAAACATCATTCATTACATGTTAGCATGAATAACATTTTTTATGAAAAATATTTTATCCAAAACAAAAATTAGTAAAAAGAATGGCATTGTTTTACATTTTTGCAAAATTCTTTAATGTTATCTAGCTTAATAGAAAACAGCTAGATTGTCATTATCTGTTTCTGCATTCAACCTGTTGTGATATATAGCTCTGGGTGAAGTAAATGAAGAAAATCAGACCTCCACAGATACGAAGTTGTAAAGAGGACAAGCATTTTAATAGCCTTTTCTTATAACTGTAGATATTCCTCTTTGATACTACTTCAGATTTTGAAAAGAATTAATTTCTTAAATGTTATGTGGTGACTGAAACTGTATCAGTGTACTTTTTGTACTGTTTCATTAAAATCCTTTGGTCTATCTTGCACTTTGAATGGATCTTTTACCCATGCATGATTTTGCAATATCATGCATTTGTCATTTGAAAATATTAGTTCCCAGATTTATGCAGATCTTCCAAATGTTTATATATTTCTTTAGCATATTAACACAATCACATTTGTGTATCACCACTGATCTAGTGAGAAAAGTTAAGTGTTGGGAAGCTAACAAGCTCAAGTGATAGATCCAAATTTCCAAAATCTAATTTTTGCTTGAGAACTGAAATTTTATTATTGGAAAGAAATACTTTCAGTTGTTTTCCTTGAAATGACAGGCTCACTTCATTCATTTTCAAGAAAATGCCTGCTAAGTACCCTAGTCTGAGTAACCACAGCTTGTTGGTCATTTTTTTTTCCCCGAGTAAAAATGATGTATCATGAAAAATAAAAAAGGGCTGGTTCAGCTTCCACTCAAATAAGCACACCAGCACTTTTTCTTGAGATAACCACAGTACTTCTGTGTGCCGCAATGTGTCATGGATCTTCCCATTTCATCACACAGAATACTAAAAAGACTCAGGGATGGAGATTTGATAAAATTAACAAATTGTACTGCTTCATCAAGAACTTTTTAAGCGTAACCAGCACTTTATTCCGACAAGTATAGAGTGGTGAAGAATACAATAACTACGAAGTCCAGCTTGGTGTCACTGCCTGGAGTTCTACTACAGCACCAGGAGCTTTACCCCTTATTGCTTCTGAATAATCAGTGCAAATATTAACACAGTAAAAAAGAGAAATAACATCTTAGTATAAGTATGATAATATATTTTACCTTGGAGATCCCCTGAGAGGATCTCAAGACCCCTAGAGGTCTATGGACCACACTCTGAGAACCAGTAGCTTTTTGTATTTGCCACTAAGAAGAAGCTTATGATCACAAACATAACTCACCCACAAAGGTTCTGTCAAATATCTTACTCTGTGGGCTACAGAGAAAATTTCTAAATGCACATAAAAGTGATGACACACTGTGACAACAGTTGTTTTATAAAACTTAATCACCCTGAAAGTATTTACAAATATCTCACACATTCCATACCAAAATCTGCTAGCTTTAATTCTCCTTTTTCATTAATGAGGAGGTTCTGTGGTTTCAAGTCTCGGTGCAACACCTTTCTTCTGTGGCAATATGCCAAACCACGTAAAATTTGGTATAAAAATAGCTATAAGAAAGAAATAAATAGAAATTAGTCTTACAAATAATGAGACATACTTTGGTATAAGCATAAGTTATGGTAGGCAAAAAAGTAACTGGCCTAGAATAGTAAAAGAAGAAAAATAACCACACCCTTAGGTACAAAGCCTTTTCTTTATATAATTGTTATCTGAATTTTACGATTTATTATTCTATTTAAAGTATGAATAAGGAAGACTGAAGAAGAATTGATGCCTTTGAATTATGGTGTTGGCGAACAATATTGACTATACCATGGACTGCCAAAAGAACAAACCAATCTGTCCTGGAAGAAGTACAGCCAGAATGTTCCTTAGAAGCAAGGATGGTGAGAGTATGTCTCATGTACTTTGGACATGTTAGCAGGAGGAATCGGCCCCTGGAGAAGGACATAAAGCTTGGCAGAGAGTCAGCGAAAAAGAGGAAGACCCTCAATGAGATGGACTGACACAGTGGCTGCAACAATGGGCTCAAGCATAAAAACGATTGTGAGAATGATGCAGGACCAAGCAGTGTTCCATTCTATTGTCACGCAGCGTTGCTATAAGTCAGAACTGACTTGACAGCACCTAACAACAACATATGAAGCATCTGCCCCTTTTTTAAGTCTTAGGCATCTGCCCCTTTTTTAAGTCTTAACGGTATCTATTTGTAGAGTTAAATGAAACTTTGTCTTAGCAGTAATGGTTCATTTGTTACAGAAAGTAATTCAAAATAAACATATCCTCATAAACTTATGGGGCTCTAGGGTTTATAGTTTGCTTATGAAATTCTGGCAAAATAAAAAAACCGCAAAAAAAAAAAAAAGAAAAAATCTGGGCAGTGTCTTTAAAATAAGGCATCAGAATAGGTGGTTTTATGAAAACTCTGAGGTGTTAAAGAGAATGGTGGTATATAGCTCTGGCAAATTATGTCCTATAAAAATAACCTAAACCAGCCTAGGACACTCACCTCCTGGGTACTTTATTTCAGTGCCTCCTACTCAGCCTTCAAATCTGCTATGATTCAGAAAAGGGGATTAGCACTGACTCTCTGAGGGAAGCAAGTCCTGTAAAACTAGTGGTAGGTTTTTGTTGTAGGTTTTGGCGGAAAGAGGGATGTGGAATGCAAAAAATCTTTTGATTCTTTGGGCCTAACAGAAAAGAATCTCAAGTGCAGAGGATTCAAGAGTGTACCTTCAGTTTACTTGATGAAAAACAGAGCATCAGCACACTGAGGACAAGCCAGGGCAGCAGTTGAAAAAGATGTCTGAATGAATTCTAAAGCAGCAGAGTTTCTATACTCTACATATCTGTGTGTTCTGAAAATTCTAAAATTACTCTTTACTCTATATTCCTATTGCCTTTTATGTTTGGAAGAGCCCTGGTGACACAGCGGTTAAGAGCTCAGCTGCTAATCAAAAGGTTGGCAGTTCTAATCCATCAGCCGCTGCCTGGAAACCCTACGGGGCAGTTCTACTCTGTCCTATACAGTTGCTGTGAGTCGAAATCAACTTGATGGCAACGGGTTTTCAGTTTTTTTATGTCTGGAAAGTACAAGGGTCATTTAAACATATGAACAATAAAATGCTTTCCAACTTAAGTTAGCCATGTAGACCTGGCTTAAAAGATACAAACTTCTCAAACTATGATAATTAAGGTCTTTCCAAATTACTGCTAATATGAAAGGAAAAGCAAAAATCACAAACAGAAATATATACAAATGAGATTCATAGCACCTTGCAAAATGAAAAAATGATTAAAACAATTCTTAAAGAAGGTATATGTAAATAAATTTACATTGAGAGTCCTATTTAAAAACTCTTAGCAATGTGTACTTATGTTGTGAGCTGTCTTTTAGTAACATACACTGGCTCTCCTTTGTATCTATCAAACTTACTATTTTAATAAAGTATATACATACATACATACATATATATATATATATATATATATGTTTAAAGTTACTATCTACAGAATTGGAAATGTCTCAAACACTCAGCTACAATAGACTATTTCCAGAATAGGTTCTCATAAACTGTTGACTGAGTTTAGATGAATAAATTTTTGCTAAATTTGGAGTATATCAGTCAGATCAAAGACATCTACTGCAAGAAAACAACTATATCCAATGCTTTTACTCAATTAATTATTTTGGGCTTCATCTCACACTAATACCATACCAAACTTTTCTGCTGCCCTTATTCATTAGATTAACATCTTGAAAAGTTGTTTTGTTGTTGCTGTTGTTTTTTCAATTAAATAAACTTTTAAATATATCAGAGGAGTTTGCCATTTAAAGAAGGCCTTTTGCAGAACACACTCATCATTTTTACTTAAACATCTGAATTTTGGTATCATAGACTTTTTTTTTTTTTAAAGCAGAATACACTTGTATTCTGTACGAAAGAGAATCAGCGTTATAACATGAACCAAAACCCAAAAAATCCATTGCTGTCAAGTCAATTCCGACTTACAGCAACCCTACAGGACAGAGTAGAACTGTCCCACAAGGTTTCCAAGGAGCGCCTGGTGAATTTGAACTCCCACCTTTTGGCGAGCAGTCGAACTCTTAACCCCTATGCTACCAGGGCTCCTATAACGTAAAAGGAGATGTCAAAAGTAGCTTTTTTTTCCCGCCCACTACAAAAGGGTTTTATTACATAAAGATCTCTCAGAGTGCCTGCAGTATTTTTATTACATCATTAAATAGTTTCAACAGAAGATGAGGACTTTAGAAATTTATATTTTAGTGACTTTCTTAAAGCTTAGAAAGTGATTTAAGAAATCTAAAGTCTATGAAAAGTCCAATTCATTTTTTTAAATAAATGAATATTTATGACAGAAACTGCTTACTGAACCATAGTATCCATTCTCCTTTCTTTCTGTGAGTACCATAACCTTCCAGGCTTCAGGCGGCCACACAACTAGCCTCAGCAGGAGACCAGGTTTCTGAGAGCTCTTGCCTTTAAGCATGGCTGCATCATTAAGTCAAAATGTGACTGGAAGTTCAAAGTAGTTTTTAAAAGACGTTTAATGGGAAGCAGTTCTACGAAAAGGTCTAATCCTAAGAAATGCTATAGTGTAGTAAGTAGAGGTTCTGAGTAAATATGTTCAGAGGACAGTAGCCTATTTAAAATGCCACACAGAAAATTCTGAAACAGAATAGTTACGAAGCCAGTAGATTTCATTATGTAGTATTTGTCTAAGCTTTAAATAAAACATACCTTTACATTGTGCATACTCATGATATTTCCACAGTCATCCATGTACTGTTTTAGGTCTTTATCCTTAAAAAAAAACAGCACTTCATTATGTGATACATAATTTTCAGAATGCACGGCACAGTCAATTAATCGTATATAAATTTTAAAAATAAGTTGCTTTTCAAGGAAAGATACTGGATGCACCACAAAACAAAATTTAATAAATACCAACAATTAAACAATAATGTCTCCGGGGCTCTTACGAAGTCCAATTTCTTACTATAATTTTTAAAGCAAAATTAAATATTGTTTTTTTAATTAAATGCTTACCAGATACTCAAAGACCAAAGTCAAAGATTTATCTGTGTGAACAATGTCATGTAACGTAACTATATTTGCATGTTTTAGATCCTTTAACAGTGAAACTGCAAAACAGAAAAGAAAGTCAATTATTTGGTCTGTGTAGTAGCCAGTCTTTGTAAAAACCTGAAGTAAATTTACCACATGATCTGACTAAGTTTACGATTCTCTTGACTTTAAATCAGTAATTCACTAGGGAGATTGGTAGTAGAAATTTTAATAGAATCAAGCTTAACAATCTTTTTTTTAATGGTTCTCGGTTTGATACTGTAATACTTAAAATTGTCCCCAGTATTGTAATACTACTCTCCATATTATCTTCTGCTTTTTCTTAAATGTTAACTTTTGGGATTCATTTGGATATAAAGTGCCAAGTACTCCACTGCCCCAAATTGCTAACCAGTTGCCTCAAACCATTTTCTGAATATTCCATCTTTTCTTTATAAAATAGTATCATGATATAAATATATTAACATATTGTATATATAAATTTATAGCTAGTTTTCCCATGCACCAATATATAATAACATTTCCCTATGGCAAATATTTATATAGGAAAATGATTTTTAATGACTTCACAGTATTTCATTATAAACTATACAATATAGTTTAATCCCTTTCTGTTGGACATTTCAGTTTTAGAAAGTAACCTTTTTTTTTAAGTCTAAATTTATCTTCCACTCAACTATTATTTTTATATCTAAGCTCTTTTTCTGGAGCCCCGGTGGTGTAGTGGTTAAGAACTCGGCTGCTTACCAAAAGGCTGGCAGTTCGAATTCACCAGGCGCTCCTTGGAAACCCTGTGGGGCAGTTCTACTCTGTCCTATACAGTTGCTACGAGTTGGAATCGACTCAACGGCAATGGGTTTTGGTTTAGAAGCTCTTTTTACTTCCAAAAAATGAACTCTTATTATCCAGCTTTGGTTTTAAAATGTTCTAGATAAATTTCATAATACATTTTTCTCATGAAAGAACAAATTATACCTTCTCTAATAGCTGTGCAGGGTGCACCCTCTTCATGTTCCAAACGGATCTCTTTTAATGCCACCAAGTTCTCTGTCAATTTACTTCTGCCTTTATATACAGTTGCATATGTACCCTATAAAACATATTTTTGAAAGACACATCAAAAGCATCATGAGTGTCCACCTATACAATCTAGACAATAGAAAACTGTAACTGAATTTCTAATTTCTAAGCATATGTTAAATTCCATCTTGCAAAGAAAACTCCACAATTACCAATCTTGATTTTTCTAGAGCCAAAGGGATTTTCAGTTCTGTGTGCACAGCTTCCACACTCTTATAGCCCTACAGAGTGTCTCAAAAGTATGGAAACATAAGGAGAATATTTAATTTACTTTTTGTACTTTATTTTAGATTAATGACTGGATCAACAGCTTTAAGTACAAAGATGTTTTACCTGCAATGGTGTGTGGAGATTGAAGAAAAATTGAGTATATTGAGTATATTATTTGAAAATTGAAAATGTAACTAACATATTGTTAAATTATAAAAATTTCACCAAAGTTTCCAGACATTTCAGAATCTTTCTACATTAAATCTCCACTAAAAAACAAACATATTCTATAGTAGGTGTCTTCTGTCTTTGCCAAGTTAGCCCTCAAATTCCCTCAAGGCTTCCCTACTAACTCTATGATAAATTTTTTTACCCTTTCTCACCCTGGGATGTAAGCTTTTTCAAAATTAGTCAGTACTAGTGTAAGTTCAAGGAAACCAAGGCATTATCAGCCAAGAATTTCCCTGACCTTCAGTGAGATATGTTTTTATTCTTAAAGATAGTACTTTGATATTTCACAGATTTGAACTCATGCTATTTTCTATATGACAGCACAGACAGCAGACTCCCGGGAGGCTAACTAACAAATAGATGCCTGTTTTGTTACCAAGAAGGCACAGTACTGCTTCGTGCTTCCATAAAAGAATACAAGCTTATTTAAAAAACAAACACAAAAAAACACTCATTTCCTCTCAAACTGATGGAATAACTTCAAGAATTGCAGGGCTTTTTCCCTTCTATCTGTTGCCTTCTCAGAACAAGATATAATCTTTCAGAAAATAGTGATTTTTTTTTTTCCTAGGTTGGCAAAAATTGTGGATTAATAGAGGGATTTACGTAAGGAACAAGAAAAAAAATGTGTGCTATATTTTTGAAAAAAGGATTTACTTACCTCTCCAAGCTTTTCCAATTTGATGTAGGTTTCCATTTTCCCAAACCCAATTTCTGACTATAATGAAAGCAAACAATTATAAACTTAGTGTTATTCTTAAAATTTCAGTGAACCTTTTCTCAACTTCTGAAACTATGCTGCTCTAAAGAGTATCTCAGAATAGAAAAATCTGATGATAACCAAACTGTTGAACCACTTTCAAGTTTTAAAATATACTCTAAGTTGGAACATTCAAAGGTTCAAAAACATCAGAGTTCCCAACTAAAATTATCGAACTATCCTCTATATAGACATCAGTTAACATTCCATTATGAAAACCTTTTTGTTTTATCTTAAGGCCTTGAAATTTTAAGATATCACAGCATTTTAAGATACTAAAGAATCTTGGAAAATTTTCTTTTCAACAAAACTGCAAAATAATTTTCCTACACATTATCATTCACCAGCTTCTCAGTTCCTAAGAAGATCTGTAAGCCATAAAATACTATTTTTTTTCTAGGTTTTCCAACCAAAATATAATTTAAAAAACAAATGAAAATCACACTCTGCTATGTATCAGGAAACAGCGGACATGGAAGAAGCAATATGTTTAATTTTTGTCATCTTCCAACCCCCCAAAAAAAGTGCTTTAAAAGTGAGTTCTCAAATCCATTGCTTTTTAACCTTGAACTTGCTTGCCTATTTTGTATGGAGTCAATGAATGAGGCAAATATGTAATACACTAAATATGTAATAAAAACCCAATATTTAAAAACTAAAATAGCAAAACAAGCAAACAAAGAACAAAAGCATAAACAATTTAGGAATAAAGAAAAAAACAAATACAGATGGACAGTTAGGGACTGAGAAAGCACATTGAGAAAAAAAAGGTAAACAAATAGAAAAAGAACATAATTTTCTTAATGTCCAAAGTTGAACAGCCAAGAGTGGCAGAGGCTCCTCAGAAGAAATTGTTCTTATCCTTTTGTTACAAAGATACATATCATATTAAAAGTCACATGGAAAACTGCATGTCAAACAAAATCATTCCATTTTGGTAAGCTAAAAAAAAACTCTGGTCACAGGTGGTATTATTGAATGACTGGAAAAGTGTTGCTTTTTATAATTTTTTTCTATACGTGAAAGGTTTCTTTTTCCCCCTATATGTGAAGGGTTTCTTCCATAAAATTTTATATAAAAAAAATTAAGTTTTAAAACTATCACACACCATCCACTCATGTATCTTCCTGTATATGACTCAAAGATATTAATTAAGTATCTGATTTCTGTTATCAACAACTATGCCAAATAACATTTCCAAATACAAATGAAGTTTATATTGTAGTATTGAAAATGTGGAGAACAGTCCACTTTCTGGTACCAGACAGACTGATTCGGAATAACCTTTTAGTTTATGTATGTTTTGTATAGTCCATTTACACATGGTCTTAAATAACAGGTACTTTAAAAACGGTAACTGCCAAGGTCATAGGAACTATAATAGAATGTGTTTATTTTCTTATACTATCTCTGGAATTCAGGTTCTTAAATTTATAAATCTGGAACAACTGCAATTTTGTCATGAATGTTAAGCCTTGTGGAGAAAAAAAAACTATAGTGAAAATAAATGGAAACCAGTATGAACAAAACTAAAATCCCTTAAAAATATATAAAATTGTCATCATCTATAACATTGAGAAGCACATGAAAATATGACTGTAAGTTAGAAATTTCTTCTTCTTACGATAAGGAAATTTTCTTATTCATCTTTTTATCTTAAATGAATGAATACTAGTATGTCCATAAAATATCAAATACACTTTATTCCAATCGTGACTATGATAAAATGCTGAGGATTGCTTTAAAGAGTATGTAAATGGACTACAAACTGAAGACTGTAAAGACAAAAATGTTATAGACATTATCATATCATATAAAGTATATAAGGGATAAAGTGTATCAGGGATGTACCATTTAACATTACAAACCTGATCTCTAAAGAATGAAATTTAGTGACATCATTAGAATATGCTAAAAGTCTGTTTTATTTAAAAAAAAAGTAAATATTGACTATAATTATGAGGCTGAATTTAAATTTGAATAATAGGTTAATAAAGTAAACAGCACAAATGAATTCTACCCATGCAGGCAGGCAGAGAATTCAGACAAAAGGCACAGCTATACTAGTGAACTATCTGTCAGAACCTAATTCAAAGAGTAAAATGCACTCACCCTAGCCCCCATTTTAATAATTTCCAACTTTAAGGATTTAATAATTACATCCAAACATTACTTACTGGATCTTTAAATACTTTTTTTTTTTTTTTTAGAAAATTTTGCTTGCATTTTTATCTGGTGAACATGACAAGATTAACAATAGATATAATGACTAGCTTGTTGACATGCTCTCCTACAGAAATTATTCAGAGGACAAAGGACAAAGCTCATTTATTCAACATTTACCAAGCACAAGCTAGGTGCTAAGGATACAGTAAAGACGACAGACAAGATTCCTGCTTTTATGAGTTCAGAATCTACACTGAGTTCTATCTTAGATTATTTTAGAATTTTTTTTTTAAAGTTTAAAAGTTTATAAAAAGAGAAGTAATAGTTAAAGAAATGGCACAATAAGCTTGATATTTTAATATAAGATAAAAAGCCCTTTAATCTAATCTAATTCTGCTTTCTAGACAAATGAAGATGATTTTTTTCTGATACTTCAGTGTTTCAAGAGAATACTTTGCTTATTGGAAGCTCCAAGCAAGTTTCTGTTCAGATGGCTCTCTTACAGCATAAGCTGATACAAAAAAAAAAAAAAAAAAAATTAAATTCCGCAACTTATAACAGCCTTTCTATAATTCAATATAATTTGTAACGGTGTCAAGAATTATGGGAGATTTCTTTATTTCTTTGGATCTGACAAGATAATCACTACTGCAATTGTAAAGATGTACTAACATGCTGGCAATGCAGTTTTAATTAAGCGTCAAAGCAAATGAAGTATGTGTACAAGTTCCACATATGCCATTCTAAGAGTGTGTGTGTATAAGAAAGACCAGGGGGAAAAGGAAGGTTTTTTGAAACACAATTTCCCTCCCCGTGAGATTTACCAAATTCTTACTGTTACTGATAGACATGTGTTTCTTTCTCTTCAATTATGTGGGAATAGAAAAGATATTGAGAACCTTTATTCTACTTATTTTTTTTTAAATCTTATAAAAATTGCTGTTAGCATTATCATGAAACTCCCTGTACATAATAAGCCAAAGACAAATTACTAAATTGTGGTTGGATTCTGAACCTGACTTCCACACTCCTTAATGCATTTATTATTTCTTAGAGACATGAGGACTTGATACCCTCTTCTCGCACCTACTCCTAGAAATAAGAAAGGAATACATATGATCTATATTGGGTAAATCTGATGCCAAAGATCTCTTAAAAGTGTTAAAAAGCAAAGATGTCAGTTTGAGGACTAAGGTGCGCCTGACCCAAGCCATGGTATTTTCAACAGCCTCACATGCATGTGAAAGCTGGAAAATGAATAAAGAAGACCAAAGAAGAATTGATGCATTTGAATTACAGTGTTGGCAAAGAATATTGCCTATACCATGGACTGCCAGAAGAACAAACAAATCAATCTTGAAAGAAGTACAGCCAGAATGTTCCTTAGAAGGGAGGATGGTGAAACTTCATCTTATGTACTTTGGACATGTTATCAGGAAGGACCAGTCCCTGGAGAAGGACATCATACTTGGTAAAGTAGAGGGTCAGTGAAAAAGAAGACGACCCTCAGCAAGATGGATTGACACAGTGGCTGCAACAATGGGCTCAAACATAGCTATGCTTGTGAGGATGGCGCAGGACTAGACAGCATTTTGTTCTGTTGAATAGGATCGCTATGAATCGAAAGTGACTCAACAGCAACTAACAACAACATATTGGTAAACTATGAATGAGGACTCCAAACACTCACTGTTTAGGAAGAAGCAGACTCTTAAAATATATATGACCTATAATTATGAGACAAATTTTCATATATAGACTTTCATTCTTCTATAGTTGCACTTATTCTCATAAAACTTCCACTGGATATGCTGTGATATTAAGTGCAACAAAGCTTGATGAATCCTGACGATATCTGACTATAGGCTTTCTCATTAGCTAATTTAACTAGATATTTAAAAAGTTTTTCATTTTGAGCTAAAATATTACATTTCTTAACAACCATAAATTAATATTAAATAGCACTTCACCAATCCAATGACCAATATTTTAACATGAGACATAACTAAATGTGGTATCCTCAACGGGATCCTGGGATAGAAAAAGGACATTAACCAAAAAATAGGGAAATCTGAATAAAGCATAGAGTTTAGATAATAGTAATGTACCAGTGTTGGTTCCGTAGTTGAAACAACTCTACAACGAAGGTATGTAAAATGTTAATAGAGGTAACTGGGTATGTGGTATATGGTAACTCTGTATACTATCTTAGCAATTTTTCTGTAAATCTAAAACTATTCTAAATAAAAAAGATATTTAAATAAAAAGTCAATGGGGAGGATTCGGTCAAGAGACAGAGACTGAACACACATATATGTATAGGTATAAAGATATTCTAAGCATCCTGAAAATATGGGATAGGAGAAACTCCTCAATATTAAAAGAAGGAAACAATAGAATGGATATAGATATGAGTAAATTTATATGTTTGTTATTGAGAAAATGAGGAAGTTTCTGGCTAATGGCTCCTCCATTCTTTATCCTGTAAGAGAAGAGACCATCAGCTTGCAGTGAGAGGAGAAGCACTAATCAGAGAAAGACACCGGGGTAGCCAGTCAATACTGAAGGTTCATTTGAAGTTGATGATCACGAATTTATAGTGGAACCAATCAGCCTTACTACATGACTTTTTTCAGCAGAGATGAATTCTGTGACTTGTTTATTAATTCTTACTCAGCTAAATGTTTTGTGTTATTTTAACTATTCTACTTATTACATAAGCTGACTTAAACATCAAAGATGGCACTATGATGACTTAAGGTATGCACAACCCAGGCCATGGTCTTTTCAACTGCCTTATATGCATGCAAAGGTTGGACAATGAAAAAGGAAGATAGAAGAAGAATTGATGCATTTGAATTGTGATTTTGGCAAAGAATATTTAATATACTGTAGACTGCCAGAAAAACAAATAAACCAGTCTTAGAAGAAATATAACCAGAATGTTCCTTAGAAGTGAGGATGGTGACACTCCAGCTCACTAATTTTGGACACATCATCAGTAAAGAACAATTGCTAGAAAAGGACTTCATGGTTGGTAAAGTTCAGGGTTCATGAAGGTGGCGGAGGCCCTCGGAGAAATGACTGACACAGCGGCCTAAACAAAGGACTCAAACATAGCCAACAATCATGAAGATGGCACAGGCCTGGGCAACCTTTTGTTCTGTCATATACATAAAGTCGCTACGATGGTAACTAACAATAACACAACTTGTTACATATTGCTATTGGAAAATATTAAAATAAGTACTAAAAGTTTTATACTTTCAGAAAAACAAAGTTAAAAATTTATATTTGATCTCCTTGAAACATTTTATTTTTTAGATAAAGAGTATATTTCTATGGAAGCATGAACTCTGATACATGTGAAGAACATTTTTCTTTTTCCTACCTACTTTCCATCCTCTAACCTTCACTCTCTCCCTTCATACACAAACCTAGGGTTCAGATATCTATACTAAAGAGCTGACATCCTTGACAAAAATTATTTTATTTTTTGCATATATAATGAATATATTGTGTATGTAAACATGAACTCTAATACATGTGGAAAAGAAACTTTTTGCCCATCCCCTTTCCATCCATCCCCTAACTTTCAACAATCCCCTCCACCCCCTTTAAATATAAACCTAGGGTACAGATTTCTATGTTGAAGAATAATTTTCTGATGTATCTCTAAAGAGACTGTGCTTTAGGTAATATAGATGAATAATGAAAGCGATGCAATGACAGAAACCAAAACACAGCTGGCATGATGAATCTGAAATCTATAAGCCATTTCAGTTATCAAAAACCAAGGGAAGTGGTAGGAACAGCCACTCACAACAAAAACTTCAGTTATCAAACATTCATTAGAGGGCACTGTTTTCCTTAATTTAATACAGACTGCAAAAGATAGCTCTTAAATGATAGCTTTAAGAATTACATGGACAATAAATCATACTTTAGTCCCAATCTGAACATTTAATAACTCCAAATTTATCTTAAGTAACAATCTTTCATAAAAATTGATAGTCAAAGGACATTAACTCAACTGGGCAATCAAATGACCAAATTATTCTAATAAAATTACCTTAGGCAGTGATCCAAAAATATGATAATCATAAATGTAGTAGAAAATCAAGTTGGTGTTACACTTTTACTGTATTATATATTGCTGAGTATCAAATAACAATGGGCTCATAGTATGTGTGCATAGATATATACACACACACATATACATAGCATGAAATATTATATTCTTTAGATTAGCTAACCAAAATTGATGCATTTGATAGATAAAAAGCATTCCAAGATATAATACGTAAAGGGAGATAAAATAACTGCTAGCAACTCAAGAGTTATCATCAACTGATCTTCCCTTAGATACAAAGTCCAACTGGGTACCAGGTCCTATCTACTTTGTCTTTACATGATCCCTTGGATCTACTTTCTACTTTCCATTTCCACTATGACTGCCATATCATCCCTCATTTTGAATAGATTCCTAATTCATCTCCCTGCCTCTAGTCCTTCTCTCCTCTAATTCATTGTTTACAATTTTCCTGAAGCTATTGTTATGAAACAAAAATATTATCATGTCAGTCTTTGCTTAAATAAATACCTATGATGACCTCCTATTACTTGAGATGAAGTCCATACGCCTTGGCCTGACATCTAAGGCTTTTTATAGTCTAGATTCATCCTATCCTTTCCAGCCCTATTTTTTTTTATATTATACTACGTTTACCTTTCACATCAGTTATAATTTCCCCAATAAAACATATACAATCATACCTCTGGGTTTTAGTACATGAAATTTCCTCTGTTTAGAATACCCTTCTACCCACTGTCAGTTTAATAAATCCCTACCATCCTTCAAGGGCCAGCTCAAGTGCTCCCTTTTCTGTAAGCCTTTGATCTGCAAAGACATTTTACTTTCTGCATCGTTTGTTGTTCCACTGTACTTTACATGCACTCCTAACTATAGGACTACAGTCATCATACTGCATTTATTTATTGTATCTATCTTTAACTAGAGCATGAGAGTCTTGAAGCAGAGTCCATCTGGGGTAGAAAAGCACAGATACAGAGGCAGCTCAAAATTCTAATCCTAGCCATGCCAATTATTAGCTATGTGACATTAAACATACTTTCTAAAATTGACAGAAGAAAAAGAAAATATGAATAATCCAATATTAAAGAAACTGAAGTCATTATTAAAAACATTGATTATAAATTTAATTCATTATTTAAAATCTCTCATTAATAGAGATACAAAACTCCAAGATGTTAATCCAAAATTGGCAGATGACATGATTATGTTCACAGAATATCAAAAAGAATCTGCAGACAACTATTAGAAAATACATAAATATAACAAATTGCTGAATACCAGGTAATCATAAAAAAATTACATTTAAGATATCAGCATCAAAAACAGTGTAAATTTAAAAATGATATAATTTAAAATACCATTAAGAAATAGAAAATTTTCAACAACGGATGCACAAAACTTTATACTGAAAACTACAAAATATTTAGAGAGATCAAACATCAAATTAACTGCAGGACTGACTGAAGACTCAATATTGATAAGCTGATTAAACACAAATGCAATCAAAATCCAGAAGGTGTTTTTGTGGAAACTGACAGGCCAATTCTAAAATTTATATGGAAATGTAAAGGGCCAAGAATAGCCAAAACAAAATCTTAGAGAAGAAAAAAATGGAGGACTTAAAACAAGCATATATCTATTATAAAGCTACAGAAAATATAAGAAAGTGTGGCATTGATAAAAAGATGGATAAACTGAGCAGTGGAAAGAAGACAGTCCAAAAAGAGATCCTCATAAATCACCTAAACTTATGTCAAAGGTGACACTACAACAGGGGAAGCTGTCTTTTCAATAAATGGTGCTAGGTCAATTGCTACATACTGCGAAAAGGTAGTTATGACACACGTAAGTGATAAAGGACCTTTATCTAGAATGTTTAAAGATTCCTATAAATCAATACTAAGAATACAGAAAACCCAACAGAAAATAGATAACAGTTTTGAACAGTTACTTCACAAAAGAGGGTATCTAAATAGCCAATAAACATACAAAAAGGTTTCACCTTAGTCATCAGGGAAATGTAAAATAAAGCCACAATGAGATACCATTAAGAACTCACCAGAAAAGTAAAAAATAAAAATAAAAAAAAAAGCAACACAAGAACTACCATACAGTACTGGTGGGAGTATAAACTGGTACAACCACTTTGGAATACTGTTTGACAGTATCTAGAAAAGGTGAACCTACACATACCATATGATCTAACAATCGCACTCCTAAGTATACACTCAACAGAAATGCTTATATACATTAACCAAAAGACCTACAAGAATGGTGATAGATTCACTATTTGGTAATAGCCAAAAACTGAAAACAACCCAAGTCTATCAACAGGGGAAGGGATAAAGTTAAGTACACCCACTCCTCACTTATCAACATGGTTAGGTTCCAAAGACCAGGTTGTTACATGAAATCGATGTTATGCGAGAGTTGGGGGCTGTGCCCTGTCTTCAGTGCCAGTGTCTCCCCCCACCACCCTCAATGCTCACTGCCTGATGGGTGCTCCCAGTGCATCTCGGGATGTGCATGGCATGGTGGGCCCTCCTTCTCCACCATGCCTTCCCCATCACCGTGGAGCCCACTGGGGTTGAGGGTGGTGGTGGTGGTGGTTGTAGTCAGGTGTTGTCCGCACCCGCCACCCGCCTCCACTGCCTGCCCTGGGCAGGGACCTCACTTGTCCTCTGTCCACCCTGGCCCTCGCAGCCCCACGCTGCCTCTCTTCCTCTCCCTCCCTTTCCATCTCCTCCCACAGACCTCCCGAGCACCTTTGGCCCCTTGCCTGGCCGCCCTGGGCGACTCACAACCTCGCCTCATCCTTCCATCGCCCCAGGACCTCCATGGCTGGACCAGGACGTCACAGACAAATGGGAGAAGGTGTCCTCCAAACGCTCAGCCACCGTCCCTCGCGTGGCCTGGTTGTCACCAGGGCCTCCAGTATAACATACTGGGTGGCCCACACAGGGAGCCTCAGGCCCAGCAGCAGCTCCGCATGGGGCCCAGACCATTACTGGTGCCACCAAAGAATTTTTTCAAAGTTGTCATAAATGTGAAATGTCAGATAATCAGACAGTCGATAAGTGAGGAGTAGGTGTATATGCAGTGGAATACTGTGCAGCAATGGGAACAAATGAACTAAAACTACATGCAGCAACATGGATAAAGCTCACAAGCATAATGCTGAGATAAAGAAGCCAACCACAAAAAGAATACATATTATATACTTCCATATATACGGGATACATACTGTATAATACATATCCATATGTAAACTTTGTAT
>NW_004444017.1:8836311-8906243 GCF_000243295.1 Trichechus manatus latirostris
ATTATATAAAATTCAAAAAGTTTAAATAAGAATAATCAGAAAAGTGTATTGAAACATTTAAAAAATAAATAAGAACGTGTATGTGAATGAGGATTTTAAAAAGTTCTTCCAGATATTAAAACATACTATAAAAATAATATAATCAAATAGCATGACACATGTGGGTAAAACTAATCTATGGCATTAGAAGGCAGGGATAATGGCTACAGCTGAGAAAGTGAACAGAAAGGTGGCAAAAGGTGGCTTCTGGAATTTTTGGAATGTTCTTTTATTCATCTGGGTACTGGTTACACAGGTATGTTAATGCTCCAAAAATTCAGAGATGCACAATAATGGTTTGTATATTTTTCGGTATATCTTATATATTATATTATATATATTTGCATACCTAGTACATATTTGTCCTGGTGGCACAGTGGTTACAAGCTGGGCTGCTAAACAAAAAGTCAACAGTTTTAATCGATCAGCCGCCCCTTGGAAACCCTATGGGGCAGTTCTACTCTGTCCTACAGGGTCACTATGAGTCGGAATCAACTCGACGGCAATAGGTTTTTTTTGGAAACCAGGGTGTCGTAGTGGTTAAGAGCTACGGCTGCTAACCAAAAGGTCAGCAGTTCGAATCCACCAGGAGCTACTTGGAAACCCTATGGGGCAGTTCTACTCTGTCCTGTAGGGTCGCTATGAGTCGGAATCACCTCGATGGCAACGGGTTTGGTTTTTGTTTTTTTTTACGTGTACAGAACCCACTGCCACTGAGTCGATTCTGACTCACAGCGACCTTATAAGACACAGTAGAAGTGCCCCACAGGGTTTCCAAGGAGCACCTGGTGGATTCGAACTGCTGACCTTTTGGTTGGCAGCTGGAGCTCTTAACCTCTACACCACTAGGGTTTATGATCTGTACATCTAGCATATATCAATAAACTTTATCAAAAATAAAACATACTGTAGCTTCAATTCTATTCCAGTACATATCTTTAAATCCTTAACGATGAAAAATTAATAAAATCTTGAGGGCAACAGAATACAATTTACCTACTCAAAAATTAAACACAAAAATTAATTTGCTTGGGTGGCACAGTTAAGTGCTTGACTACGAGCCAGAAGACTGGTGGTTCAAACCCACCCAGAGGCACCTCAGAAGACAGGCCTGGCAGTCTGCTTCCAAATGGTCACAGCATTGAAAACCCTATGGAGCAGTTCTACTCTGCACACATGGGGTTGCCATGAGTTGAAACTGACTTGATGGCAACTAACAAGAACACCTAGAAAAATCAAACAAGCAGATCTGATAGTGTAGTATAGAACACTGAAAACTTACTAAAGAAGCTCTACGAGACCGTCGACTCATTGGTTGATCAAATGGTGGGCTGTTTATCTGCAACTTTTCAAGATATCCATCAGGTATTCTGATATCTGCAGGCAATGATAATCGCTTATTTAAATCCTAAAGAAGGAAAAATAAACAAGTGTCATTCGCCTTCATGAAAAATTTCAAATGTGTATTTGCTCTATTTGATATGTGTGTGCGTTTGTTTACATACACAAGCGCACACACATGCATATTTATATTTTAAAAATGGTTACCTCCATTGAGATTCGTCTATGTATACGATTTCTAAGACAAACACCTGTAGGGGACTGGACTTCATCAGATGATGTCCCAGAAGCTTGATCACTCTCACCATCTGACCCCATTTTTAAATTTTCATGAACAATATCTGTAACAAGAAATCAATCATCATCTATCTTAAAAGAGATGTAGTATATGCTACAATATCATGTAGTTTATCTTTAGCATAGGTAAGAGGTAGAGAGCTGACATATAAACATCACAGCATAAAAAACCTTTTACATTCTGGGTGCCACAGATTATGCAGTTAATAGATCAAAACATAATTCACAAAGCTTAAAATAGTATTAAGGAATCCTTTTACACTCTCAGATTACAAAAAATTATGGGAAAAACTACCAAACAATTCTATCAAGAGTTGAGTAATAAAATTATAGACTGGAAATAATACTTCAAGATTATTTAGTCAGTTCTCTCATCTTCCAGATCTGGGAACTGACACTCTGGAAGATCAAATGATTTTGCAATGGTCACAGAGCTTCCAGCAGAACTGGAATAGAAACCTGGTCTTTTGTTTCTAATTTAGTTTAGTATTCTTTCTATTAAATAAAGTGTCACTGCCTCTACATGTCAAGTGGAGCTAGTTCTTTGGATAGTCTTTTAAAAAACTTTTTAAAAGCTGATAATGTGGCTTTTCTCCTCTCACCCTAAAGTCTTAAAAAAAATTCAAAATTTTTTCACTGAATATCTACTTTGTATAAGAACTACAAAATCAATTTTCTGACCTCCAAAAGCTCAAAAATCCATTGGAGGCAAAAACATGTTCAAATTAAAATAAAATGTGGGGTATGGCATATGTTTTAATATAGATAACAGTTAAAGGAAGTACAGACAAGGGAGATTAATTCCATTTGAGAATATTAAAAACAAACCTGTATTCTTGTATACTTGGTCATATATTTGCAACTGTTAATCATCCTCTAAATCGTCTAGCAAGAGCAGTTTGCCAGAAACAAATGGTAGATCTCAAACACATCTCTTGCCATTATCCTCTCTATATGTTATATGCAATTATTCATTCCTCAAAAAACATCATGCTGTTTCATGCCGTTTTTGTCTTGGTGACACAAGATTGAGAAAATTCCTATTCGTGCTGATAAATAGCTGAAAATCATAATGGTTTTCAACAGCTCACTATGTAATTTAAGGATACACTGCAATTAAACAGAGATGTCTGGAGAAAGTTTATGCTGAGATCTGAGTAAAAATTAACTTAGCAGCAAAAGTCAGTATGTTGGTGATTGATTCCTAACGTGAAAATTTGGTATCAGACACATCTGAGGAGATGTATTCTTTTTTGTCACATTTTTAACAGGTTAAAGATAATTTAAGTATGCCTTCAATTTCTAGCGAAATCTGAAAATCTTCCTTCCCCAAGGAAATGCTGTACAAAACATAATAATACTTTTAAATGCATAGCTGAGTTTGCAAGAAAGTGTGGGCAATCCCCAGGAAGCACAAAACAAAGAGAGAACTGAAAAACCAAAGCTGTTATGTTTAAATTGACTCTGTCACTTTCTTGGGAGGGTTTGCTGATCTTGGTAAGAAGGTGCCTGGGTTTAGCTGCCGCACTTGGATAAGTCATAAAGCCTTGGGTGTCTGAGTTAGAAATGAGAACCTCCCATATAAAAAGCACAACTCTCAAAGTGCTACATTTTCAGTAAAGAGCAGACTGTTAAAAAAAAGTTTGCCCTATCACACAAAGACTACACAGAAAGCTTATTAATCTCAGACTATGAATAAACACTTGAGTACCATCTGACTCAACCAAGGAATTGTCATTAACAAACAAGTGTAGTTCTGATGAGACTATTGGTTGATATTTTCATTTTGGTTAACAACTAAGATAGAAGTAAAACAATGAAGGCTTCTGTCAGAACTTCACTTGTTTGTCAAACGTGTGAGTAACTTCTTTCCTGAATCAAGTAATAGTGTCTTTTATGTACTTAAAGAATATTTATTTGCTTAATTCTTGTGCCATTCACAATGTAACAGCTACAGGCACGCATACTTTTAATGTACTACTAACATTTTCAATATCAATTTCTTAAGTCTAGACCAGGGGTCAGCACATGTGGCCTGTTTTTGTATGACCACTGAGGCTAAAATGGTTTTTGCATTTCTAAAGGATTATAAAATAAAAGAAGGATACTGCAACAGAGACCATATGTGACCCACAAAGCCAAAAACATTTACTACGCGGCCCTTTAGAAAGAGTCTGCCAACGCCTGGTCTAGACAATCAACCCTGATCTGTAGTTAAGCCCTGTAGTCAAGTCAAGCTCCAATCTGTACTGTTTTCTGATTTCTGTGGTGTAAATACTCCCTCCATGGGATTTCAAGCTACCACCATGACATCACAGAAGATGTTTAAAAAAACAAAACCAAACCAGTTGTTATCGAGTCGATTCCAACTGAACATGTAGTTGGGAAGAAATGTGCAGTAGCACAATTATGAAGTATTTGAATATACAGATACAACAGAAATAAATAACTTTGAAAGCATAGATAACAGTGAAATAATTAGGAAATAATGAGTTTAGAGTATTTACTACCTCTGCTTTTAATTTAACGTACTTAATTGTATGTTTATATAATTTAAATTTTAATAATGGCTATATTTAACAACCAGCCTACAAAACTGCTGAAAATTCAACAATCATCTTTCCAGTGTTAGTCAGCTCCAGCACACCACTGGTAGAGGTATACAAAAGAAAACCTTTCTGTAAGGTTTCTCCTGTAGGGATAATGGCTGCACAAGTTTCCCATATATAAAATTTCAGTGAAAATAAGCTCATACTCCAAAATTAATGAAACATGTGAGGAAATAATTTACCATGGCAAGAGTAAGCATATAAGGTAAGCAGATGACTAAAACCCTCAGGAACTTCAGAAATAAATATCATCAAAATAAATAAATAAATAAACAGAACAGAAACTTGCAGATATGTGTTTTTGAAAGGACAGAGTGATATCACAACTCAGGTGATAAAAATATATACTAATTATTACACTGGGCTGTAATATTGTGATGATCTCTAGGGTTACTAAGGTATGACCTTAAGTTAAACACCATCCCAAGGAGCCATTCATCTTGAAATCTGGTATCCATCTCTTAAGTGTTTTTGTTTCCTTCTTGGCAGACAGGTTTTCAAATATGAGATTTCTGAAGTGTGAACATTACTATCTCTCTATAACCTTTCTTCTTTCTGTTATTGCTCCTATCCTCACCTATCTGACAAGAGAAACTGGACAACAAGGTTGGCTGACTTCCATATAATGAAAACCTAAATATATAAATGAATTACAATCAGAAGGTTAAATAATCAAATTACCTAATCTGCTTCCATTTCTGGGCATTGCCATGAAGGAGCCAAGGCTTCCTCCAATAACGCTGTGTGGTCTCCGCAATGGGGGCTTCTTGAAAGACCCTGTGTACTGGTGGAGGAAGGAATGCATACTGTGAGACGTTGGTGGCCTGCCATTCTTCACAATAGGTTCTGTGGTTCACAGTATTCAAGTATCATTCCATTAACAGCCCAAGATCCAGGATCACATGAGAAGGATAAAGAAAGCAAAACAGAAAACAAAGCAAAACATTATAAGAGAAGTCTTTATATTTAACCTCATTTCTTTAACTATCCACACAAAGCACTAGAATTAAAATGATTCCTATGAGAATGTACTTACAGAAAATAAATACACATTGTTTTTATATTTGAGGTTGGTCTAATAAATTATAATCAAACTCGGTTAGTAATCACAAAACTACTAATAAAAACTCACTGATATTTGATCCATCTGCTTATTTTATCTTCAAGATTGCTTCCATACTAGTTCTACATTTACTGACTGCCTACTATGTGCCCATCTCCATGATGACGCATGCTCTACACTATAAAAGACATGGCACTAGTCTGAAAGAGTTTATCTGCTAGACATTCAAAAAGGTATGTCAATTAGTGAATAAAACAGAAGTACTTAACCACAGATCAAAACAGAGCTAAAATTTACTCCTCCAAATTTGGGATTTTTAATATAAAAATCACAGACCTTTAACCAAGCAGAAACATTTTACCAACATGGTGTCCTTTTCTAGCTATTGGTATTTCCTGATGACGTGTCCAAAGTAAGCAAGACAAAGTCTCGCCATCTTCACTACTAAGGAACATTCTGGTTATATTTCTCCTAAGACTAATTTGTTCATTCTCTGGCAGTCCACAGTATATTCAATATTCCTTAACAACACTACAATTCAAATTCATCGACTCTTCTTTTGTTACCCATTTTCACTGTCCAGCTTTTGCATCATATGAGGTGACTGAAAACATCATGGCTTGGGTCAGGCACACCTATTTTATCAAAGTGACATCTCTGCTTTTTAAAACTTTAAAGAGGTCTTTTGCAGCAAATTTGCCTAATGCAATACGTCGTTTGATTTCCTAACTACTGCTTCCAAGGACATTGACTGTTGATCCAAACAGAATGAAATCTTTGACAATTTCATTTTTTTCTCCATTTATCATGATGTTGTTCAACGGTCAAGTTGTGAGGATTTTCGCTTTCCTCATATTCAGGTTTAATCCATAATGAAGGACATAATGATCTTCATCAGTAAGTGCTCCAAGTCGTCTTCATTTTCAGCAAGCAAAGTTGCATCATCTGCATATTGCAGGTTGTTAATGAGTCTTCCTCTAATCTGATGTCATGTTCTTTTTCACATAGTAAAGCTTCTCAGATTACTTGTTCAGCATACAGGTGGAATAAGTAAAAAGAAAGGATACAACCCTGCCACAATCTTTTCCAATTTGGAACCACACAGTATCCCCTTGTTCTGATCAACTGATTGCCTCTTGATCCACGTACAGGTTCTGCATGAGCACAATTAAGTGTTCTGGAACTCTCATTCTTTGTAATGTTATCCATAATTTGTTATCATCCACACAGTTGAGAAAGCTTCTGCATAGTCAATAAAACACAAGTAAACTTTCTGATATCCTATGCCAAGATCCATCTGACATCAGCAATGTTATCCCTTATTTCACATCCTCTTCTGAATTGGGCTTGAACTTCTGTCGATGTATGACTGCAGTCGTTTTTGAATTATCTCCAGCAAAATTTTGCTAACATGTGACATTAATGATATTGTTAAATAACTTCCACATTCCACTTGATTGCCTTTTCTTTGGAATATGGAGCTTGCCAGGTAGCTGCCTTCCAAATTTCTTGACATAGATGAGTTAAGTGCTTACAGCGTTGCATCCATCTCAACTGGTATTCTGTCAATTGCTGGAGCCTTGTTCTTTGCCAAAGTCTTCAGCTCAACTTGAACTTCTTCCTTCAGTATTAGCAGTCCTTAATCATATGCTAACTCCTAAAATGGTTGAACATCAACCAATTCTTTTTGCTACAGCTGACTCTATATATTCCTTCTATCTTCTTTTGATGGTTCCTGCATGATTCAATTTTTTGCCCATAGAATCCTTCAGTAATGCAACTCAAGGCTCTAATTTTCTCTTTAGTTCTTTCAGTTTGAGAAATGTCAACGTTGTTCTTCTCTTTTGGTTTCCTAACTCCAGGTCTTTGAACATCTCATCATAATACTTTACATCTTGTATTCTCGAGCCGCCCTTTGAAATCTTCCGTTCAGCTCTTTTACTTCATCATTTCTTCCATTTACTTTAGCTACTCTGTGCTTAAGAGCAAGTTTCAGAGTCTTCTGACATCCATTTTGGTCTTTTCCTTCTTTCCTGTGTTTTCAATGGCCTTTCATTTTCTTCATGTGTGATGTCCTCCTACAACTCTTCTGGCCTTTGGTCATTAGTGTTCCATGTGTCAAATCAATTCTTGAGATGGTCTCTAAATTCAGGTGGGGTGTATTCAAGGTTGTACTTTGGCTCTTGTGGGCTTGCTTTCATTTTCATCTTCAACTTGAACCTGGCACAGAAGCAACTGATGGTCTGTTCCTCAGTCAGCCCCAGCTCTGTCTTGACTGATAATATTCAGTTTCTCCACTGTCTGTTTCCACATAAATAAAACCAAAAACCAAACCCACTGTTGTCGACTCGACTGACTCATCGAGACCCCATAGGATTTCCAAGTCTGTAAATCTCTACGGCAGCAGACTGCCACATCTTTCTCCCGCGGAGCCGCTCGTGGTTTCGAACCACCAGCCTTTCTGTTAGCAGTTGATCGCTTTAACATAGTTACATTAATAGTTACATGAACAGTGGCATAATAAACAAACACAATGGGATAACACAGCATATAATAAAGTTTGTTTGATTACCTGTTTCAATTCTTTTGACTATATCCCTAGTAGTGGGATTACTGGGTCATATGGTAATTCTATATTTAACTTTCTGAGGAAGTGAGATGAATAAATTTTTGAATTTTTTAAAAATTAAATACTCAATACATTCTCAGTTATTAAACAGAAATCTAGTGTGCTCAGAATTCTTTTTCCTTGCAGGTACTTTAGAAATAATATTTCTTACATTCTAGTTTGTAAAATCTTCTGCAAAAATTACGTATCGTATTGAGCTAAAACTGTATTAAGGTCAGTATGCTTAAATCAGCCAAGTTTATAAACTTTCGACTTATTTTTAACACGTTATTATTGTTAGCTGCCATCGAGTCTGAACATAAATTTAGTATTCTTCTTTCCGTGAGTTCAATCAACCTGTCAATGTGCAAACAAACTAGCTTATGTAGATAAGTTTCCAATGTGAATTAGACACTTACAACTGAATTAAGGCCTTCATAGTATGACACAGTTATCAAAATGACAGAGATAATACTTCAAATTCTATTTGGATAGAGGTAGAAAATGTATGAGTGAGAGTTATATTTGCATGTGTGTATAACCAAAAAGATCATACACATTGTAACTTTTCTAAAATATATTTATAGTTTTACCCCACAAATGTGTCCTTCCCCATTCAATGTGTTCGAGTGTGTGCATCTGAACCACCTGCCTATTAGAATGCAAGAGTAATAAGATATTTTCATGAATATGACTGAATAAGGGAGATCAAAGGCACTTTACTAAGAGAAATATAAAAAATAACCCTCCTACTTCTTAAGCTAGCCTTGTCAATATATAGCTGTTAGTCAAGGATCAATTTTGCTTCATAAACTGATTACATCATTAAGTGAAAAGATCATTTAAAAAGTAGAGTCTACTGGATTTATTAACAAAGTTGAAAAGACAACCTGCAGAATGGGAGAAAATATTTGAGAACCATGCATCTGATAGAGTTTGAATCCAGGATATATAAAGAACTCCTATAACTCAACAACAAAAAGACAAATCAATCAACAATGGGCAACGGACTTGAATAGACACTTCTCTAAAGAAGATGCACAAATGGCTAACAGGCACATGAAAAGATGTTCAATGTCATTAGGAAAATGCAAATCAAAACCACAATGACATACCCTTCACCCCACGATGACAGCTATCATCAGAAAAATGGAAAATAACAAGTGTTGGTGAGGATGTGGAGAAACTGGAACCCTCATCCATTGCTGGTGGGAATATAAAATGGTGCTAAATGGTGCGACCACTATGGAAAACAGTTCAGTGGTTCCTCAAAAAGTTAAACATAGAATTATCATTGTTGTTTTTGTTATTAGTTGCCATGGAGTAGATTCTGGCTCATGGTGGCCCCAGCAATTCCACTCTTAGATATATACTCAAAAGAATTAAAATCAAGGATTCAAACATTTGACCCCTGTACACCAATGTTCACTGCAGCATTATTCACAATAGCCAAAAGGTAGAAACAACCCGTGTCTATCAACAGATGAATGGATAAACAAAATGTGGCATATACATATAATATTATTCAGCCATAAAGAGAAATTAACTTCTGATACATGCTATGACATGGATGAACCTGGAAAACATTATGCTGAGCGAAATAAGTTAAACACAAAAGGATAAATATTATATGATCCCACTTATATGAAATATCTAGAATAGGCCAGTGCACAAAGACAAAAGTTTATTAGTGGTTACAAGGGGAAGTGGAGGGAGAATAGGGAGTTATTGCTTAAGGAATACTGAGTTTCTATTCAGAGTGATGAAAAAATCTGGAAACCAACAGTGGTGATGGTTACACAACATGGTGAATGTACTTAATGTCACTGAATTATCCAAGTAAAAACAGGTGAAATGGCATATGTTTTGCTATATATATTTTACAAGAAAAAAAAAATTTTTGAGTTACTCAGCAATTACAGTTATTAGGAAAAAAAAGTCTACTCTGGTATACCACTTCCCATTCATTAAACCATATACGTAGTTAGGTGAGCTAATCATTCAGACATGGACTGTGTGTGCCACCTATCTTAGGAGATTTTTAAGCTCTGAGATAAACTCCACAAAGAATGAATGTGTTGGAACCTGCTAAAAGGCACTGATGTTGTTTGCTATTGTTGTTAGATGCCACTGAGTCAATTCCAATTTGTAGCGACCCCATGTATGCAGAGTAGAACTACACACCATACGGTTTTCAAGGCTGTGACCTTTCAGTAGCAGATATCCAGGCCTTACTTTCAAGGCACCTCTGGGTGGATTTGAACCACTAACCTTTTGGTTAGTAGTCCAGGGCTTAATCATCTGTGCTGACCAAAAAGGTATAGAATCTCTCGTCAAAGCTGTTGATTAAATTCATGTGTTGTTTCACGCAGGGAATAAGTAAAAGCAGATTATAACTCAGAGGCTGCCTATCCTACCAGTAATCTCTGCAACCCAAGAGGCACCGATGTCTATTATAACATCTTCAAGTATGATTTCAAGTAACTCAAGTAAAAAAAAAACTCAACAGAGCTCCTATTTTCTCTTCTTCACTACCTATTAAAAGTTATTATTATAACAAAATTTTAATATAGTAAACAATATATCCAATAAATTTGACTCGAAAAAAAATTAAATACTTTCAACATTTGACCATTTGTCACAAATTAAGCATGTTTTAAGTCAGTTAATACTAACATATTCCAGCAAATATGTAATTAATTTAAAATATTAATTAGCTCTCCAAATATTATGTTCCCTTTCTTTGAGTCACATTCTTTTTTTTTTTTAAAGGAGAGGTTTGTCTTGTAGTCAAATATCCATTAGGAATGTGTCCCAGAAACCACCCATCAAGATGTATACTGTGCTGATTTTACTCTTCAACATCACTGGCAAACATACTGGCAAGACTCTTCTATCATGAGAATGAGCACGGTGGGCTTAATTAATACCAAGAATTCAACGAGGTTTGGATAACCTAAGAGAATTAAGGATTTTGTTCTATACATACAGAAGAGATCCTCTGGCAAGAGGAATAAAAGTAAGACATTACAAAATCATCTTTGAGATTTGACCCAAATGTACATTTTTTCCTTCCTGCATATAAGTAAATCATGTCTAAATTATCATTTTAAATTTCCTACTAAGGCCTTTTCTCTCTCCTCCTCCAATGTTTAAAAACAGTAGCTGTAAAGGAAAGCCTTAAAAAAACAAAGAGGTTACAACACAGTAAGTGTAACGCTGTAGACTCTGAAGCGAAGAAATCTAGGTTCTAATGTATTAGCTCTGCCAACAACCGCCAGGTAACCTTGGGTAAATGACCCTTCTGAGGAAAACAAATAAGGAAACTGAAGCTCAGGTAGGATAAATGACTTACCAGAGTCACACAATTAAAAGTGGCAGAGCTCAAATCTCAACCTATGATTTTTAACTCAAAGTCCAGAGCCCTTTCCACTACAGTTTTCCTCTCTCACAACACAGGCACTCACATTCAACAGGAGAGTAGAGGTACCCATGCTTTCACCCACTGCCACAAATCTCTAACAGCAGGATTTCAGGCACAGGCAAGGAGGGCTTGCCAGATGATCTGCACATCATGACACAGTGGCAGCCATTCATGTGAGCTCCTTCCTTCCTGCTTTTATTATGACATCCCTAGTACTATTTACCCTTTGAATATGTAGCCTTGTTCTAAAAATTTCATCAAGATTTTGCATTTTAATCCACTCAATTTAACAAGCACTTGTTATTTTATACATTAACATCTGTGTACTACTATTTTATGTTGTAAAAAGCACTGTCAAACACGTGAAACATTATATGCCTACCCACTGTAAGAGCTCTCAATACTGTGGAGACACTCTGTAGTAAATATAAAATAAGAAAATAGTAAGATTCACTCATGTGCTGAACCTTGTCATTTATGTGGATAGTCAATATGCATACCCAATGTTTTAACACTATGATGAAGCCACAAACAGGAATTCCAAAAACATCCTATGTACTTTTAAGCTATATTAACTTAGGTTATAAGAAAAACAAAAAATATTTAAATACTAATTTTATAAAAGCTATTAATAATTAGAGAAACATTATACAAGTATTATACAATGTATCCTTATTTTATAACCAGTGAAAAACAGATATATAGAGTAGAAGAATTTATCAGGGTTAGAGACCAGGTGCAGGAGTTAAGAATAAAAAAGCAATTTCCTAAGAAACCAAGTAATGAAAAAGAGAAATAAACAAATGGAAACTATTATGAACTTATCTGAAAAGTAAATTTATAAAGCAATTAAAGGAGGAAGCATCCCCCTCTCCAAATATTTACCATTATCCTTGCTGCTGTTTTCTTCAATAGTCATTTGTTCAGCCAATTCAGACAATGATTCATCAATAGTCTGGCTTCCTCGAAGCGTGAGGGATAGCCGCCTCTTAAATTTTTTCATCCTATCAATTTAATGTGGCTTGAAAAATCCT
Source organism: Trichechus manatus latirostris (assembly GCF_000243295.1). NCBI lineage: Eukaryota > Metazoa > Chordata > Mammalia > Sirenia > Trichechidae > Trichechus > Trichechus manatus. Next base: position 8,848,727 of record NW_004444017.1, read on the forward strand.
AAAAGAACAGAATGAACAAAAAATTAAAGCTGTGAATATTTTACTGCTCAAGAAAAACATCACTCTGGGTTTATCAGAAACCTTCAAAACAGGGATATAATGAACAATTCTCACTTCTGCCAAACATCACAAAATCAAATTCCTTCTTTAAAAAGATCTACCCTCTCTCATTAATGCTACACTTATTAGACATCATTAGAAGAGCAGGAATTCCACATAACTAAAGATGATGACTTTAAGCAATACAATTTAGAAGGATTTGGAAATTTTCCTAAAATATGCTTTTTAAACACCAATATAAAAAACACATCAACACTATCTTGATGCTTAAATTCTATGTCAATCATCAAATTGGAACCAGTCAGAAGTATCTTCAGACATAAATGAAGAGGGGTGGAAAAGGGGGTAGATAATGAATGATGCTTGACACTTTATTGAACAACTTCAACAAGAAACTTTTTCCTTTTTTTTTTTTTTTTTTAGTTTTAAGTGGTAGACTTCTTGCCTTCCATTTCCAGCCAACACACCTCATGCACAGCCACCATCTGTTTGTCACTGGAGGCTTGTGTGTTGCTATGATGCTGAACAGGTTTCAGTGGCACTTCCAGACTAAGACAGGCTAGCAAAAAAGGCCTGGCAATCCACTTTCAAAAAAAATCAGCCAATGAAAACTCTATGGATCACAACAGTCCAATCTGCAACTGTTCATGGGGATGGCACAGGACCAAGCAGTATTTTGTTTCATTGTGCCTGGGGTCCCCATGAATCTGGGGCCAACTCAACAGCAGCTAACAGCAACAATGACAACACACTGACAGTAATTCACGTCATTTGTTTACAGATATCAGATATTTAAGGTAAACTGAGCTATTGCCAATCTCAATTACCCTTTTGCTTCTGTAAATCTTTACACTAGAGATTCCTCCTTTGCAAGGCTCCAGATCCACCCTGTGCATTAAATTAAGCAGGCTTGGAGAGCTCCAACCCTGTACCTTCCAAAGAAAGCACTTGCCCTTGATTGGCACCTAGAAGATAACCTCTAAGCTCTTGGAATATTCTACATGATAAGAATATCTTTGTATTCCTGAGATCTCAGACCTCACCAGGTACTTTATGTTAACAATATACGATTTAAGGGGAATACATGTTTTTGTGTGCCTGAGACTTTTGGCCACACTGTATTAGTTTGATCTCTGCAGAGGAGGCTGGAGACTTAAATTAAGTAGCTAAAGTCAGTCATGGGCACTCCATGCCTACGTGACTGACCCCCAGTATAAACCCTGGGCACCAAGGCTTGGGTGTGATTCTGTGGCTGGCAATGCATGTTGTCACACATCACTGCTGGGGGAATTAAGCGTGGTCTATGCAGCTCCAGTGGGAGAGGACAACTGGAAGCTTGCACCTGGTTTCTCCTGGACTTCACCCTATCTGCCTTTTTCTCTTTGTTGATTTTAATTTGTAATTTCTGCTATAATAAATCATAACCAGGACTATAACAGTTTTCCTGAGATCTGTGAGTCCTTCTAACAAATCATCAAACCTGAAGGTGGAACTGGGGACTCCTGACACACGTAAGAAATCTGTATGTCCAAACCAAAACTCCTAAGAGCTAGCAGTTCACAACTACCAACTTTTCAGACTCCAGCTTTCTTAAACATAGTCACATGGCCAACAAGGGCTATCCAACTATATAGATATCACCAGCTGAGAACCTTGATACACCATTTTTTAAGAGTTCGCTGACCATGGGACAAGCAAACATAAAAGAACAAAGTAGGAAAAAAAAAAATACTATTTTAAAATTAGTTTCCATAACATAGTTAACATTCTGTAACATAGGCCAAATATATATATGAATTGAGTACCTAGTACAGCATACAGCTAAGCTATCCGAAACAGTAGTTAATGGCTACATGTGGCTATTGAACACTTGAAAAGTGGCTGGTCTCAACTGAGATGTTCTGTACATGTAAAATACACGCTGAGTTTCAAAGACTAAGTGATAAGAAAAAAGAATGTAAAAATATCTCAATAACTGTTATATTGACAATACGCTGAAATAATATTTTGCATATATTAGGTTAAATAAAAATTATTAAAATTAATTCTACCTGTTTCACTTTTACTTTTTTTTTTTAATGTAGCTACAAAAAGATTTTTTTTAATCACGTATGTGACTCGCATTATATTTCTATTGGACTATGCTGGTGTACAGCACCAAGCTGACCTTGGTGGTTTTAAGTGGGTACCAAAAAAAAAAAAAAAAAAAAAAAAAAAACCTTACAAACCTTAACCTTTTCTTCATACAGTATATTTGAACAATATTTTAGGAGAAGTTCTACATGTTTGTAACTGAGAACAGTATGCACTGCATTTATTTAGCATCTAAGAGTGAAGAGAATTTTGGTTTATAAAATTATAAGTATTATCTATTCTGTCAAGAATAAGAAAGGTATTTCTAACTCATAGCAGCAAGAGACCTGACAATCTGTTCCCATTAAGATTACAGACTAGAAAATGGGAACTTAATATGTTGTGTAAATTTTCACCAAAAACACAAAAAAATATTACGGAGGAAAAAAAAATAGATTGTTGTTACTATTATTAGGTGCCATCGAGTCGGTTCCAACTCATAGCAACCCTATGTACAACAAAACAAAACACTGCCTAGTTCTGTGCCATCCTCACAATCACTGCTATGTTTGAGCCCACTGTTGCAGCCACTGTGTCAATCCATCTTGTTGAGGGTCTTCCTCTTTTTTGCTAACCCTCTACTTTATCAAGCATGATGTTCTTCTCCAGGAACAGATCCATCCTGACAACATGTCCAAAGAATGTGACACGTAATCTCGCCATCCTTGCTTCTAAGGAGCATTCTAGTTATACTTCTTCCAAGACAGATTTGTTCGTTCTTTTGGCAGTCCACGGTGTACTCTAGAAAACTCAATGTGGCAGTCTTACTCTGTCACACGGGATTGCTATGAGTCAGATATCGGCTAGATGGCACACAAAAGCAGATTCCTAGGTTTTTCTCCCACAGAATTGCTGGGTGAGCTTAAACTGCCAATCCAGTTAGCAGCTGAGCATTTAACTATTGTGCCACCAGGGCCAGACCCTTTAGTATTCACTTATTCTATCTTTTGAGACTTAAAAACTGTTGGTGTTTCTCTTAAAATGTTGCATTCAGATCTGGTCATTAAACCATGATTGTAAATAAAATCAAAACACAGTCTGTAATACAGTCATTAGTAACAACAAATGCTATTATTATTATAAGTTATTCAGCCCGATTACATTCATTTTACTTTTATTTTTGTAGCAGTCAATTCATATATCAAGCCTAACATCAACTCCTCTAGCTCTTGCTCACATAAATGCCTGTTAAGCCGGGTTTCATCTATTCTATACTTTAGTGACTTTTTTTCAGCCCAAATTACATGTCTCTAGTGAATTTTGGTGTATATTTGGTAGATATTCTTATCATGTAGGATATTCCAAGAGCTCAGAGAGGTTGGTAGCCTAGTAGTATTGCAGTCTGTCTGTCAATAACACTCTGAATATTGATTCTGTGAGTTATGTCATTAGTAATCTCACCAAGTTTTATGTCGTAAGCAAATCCTTATTCTCATGCACACACTGATAAACATGTTTAACAGAGCTATGAGGGCTAGGAGGTTAGTTAACTTGAACTGAACTTTATGATGCATATATATATATGTATGTATGTATGTGTGTGTGTATATATACACACACAATATATGTTATATATTATGTACATTATATGTAATATAATATACATATTATATATTATATATAGTATATATTATGTGTGTATACCTGTTATATATTATGTATATTATATATAATATACATATTATATATTACATATATAATGTGTGTGTATATATACATATATATACACACATACATACATACATATATATATACAATGCAAAATAATCTTTATGCTTCTCTGGATGTCAAAAAGACCTCTAGCTTTTTGTCAGAGGTAGATCAAATTAAAAAGGAAAAAAGGGGGAAAGAAGCAGTGAAGGACAGTAAGAATGACAGCATATAACTTTTCATATTGCAATTTATGTATATAATTCCAATTACATGATTCCTTTCATTTAAACGACTATTTAACACTTTTTTGAAAAAATACAGACAGCTGAAAATGTACAAAATCAGTTCTCAGCTATAAGTGCTTAAAATGAACCTATGAGTATATTGCACCTTACTTCACTTTAGACTAAAACTGTTCTGGGACTGTCTGCTGTACATGAAGAGAAATGTTCATGTTTCTTTTATCCTAAAACTGTAACTATTCGATTTGCTCACAGAATACAGGTAACCAATCTATAATGTCTACTGATGTTTATTTACTCTAAGAATGGAAAAACACACACACACACACTTTTTCAAGATAACAGCCTAAAGTTGTAAATGCTCCCAAACTAGACCTTCTACTATAATGCCTTTACTTGTTAAGACGGTGTCATATTATAGCCCTTTTGTACTTCCAATGAGAAAATTTCTGGGCATAAATTTACCTTAGAATTCAAATTCTTCAAATATTAAAGGCCTTACTAGAATGGCGATCCTTTGTTTATGGTTTTGAAATATTCTTAAGACAATCTTTTAATAATTTAGAAGAAGTTGAAAAAGCTAGAAGAGTTGGTTCATTTTTAATACCTAAATGACTTTATTTTAGAAAAAGTAAAATTTACATGTAAAGCAAATCTAACATTTTAAAGAATAAGATATAAGATTGAAATGGCACAATAATTCTTTTCCACTTTATCTTGATGATGTCAGTCTTTCCTAAATATCAAGTAGAGTCATATGACTTCACAATAAAGATAACTTTGTTATTTATTTCATTATAACATTTTCTGCACTGATTTTGCTTTAAATGAAACTTGTCATAAATGAGATGAACTCATCAATATTAAGCGGCCGGTAAGCAGATTTTCTATTATTTTCCTCATAGTGATTCAATTATGATAAATCTATTAATAGTCTGTCTCTAGGATACTTAACAATGTAAAATGAAGAATAACAAACGGTTTTTTTTTTTACCAGAAACAGAATTTTGTTATTTGCATAAAACACAAAGTGATTATACAAAACACTGACAGAGCACTGAATTAAAATTTTAATCATGTGTATAGGCTTCCCCCAACACTAACATTATTAATCCTTTATGCATTCATATCTGAGGGTGATTCTTTTCCTTTGACAGTATAAGTAGTCAAACACACAGACCAGAAAAAGAAACCTACCAAGGACTTTCCTCTATTCAGAAATACCACTTTAGAAAGACAACTTAATACTATCATATCAACCAGTCTTTATATCAGTGTTTCACAAGCCTAAATAGGGCCAATACCACCATTTCAGAACTGTATGAAAGAACTGGCTGAATAATTTCAATCTGAACAGTTAACCTATACTAAATGTGCTGAAAAAGACGTAGTAAATTTTAGAACTACAGCTTCTGGTTAGGATGTAGAAACTCACAAGACTATTGTTGCTCCCACCTGAACAATGACAACAAGGTAGATTGACTATAAAATCATAGCTTTAAAACCCATTGAGCTAAGGATGCAAAGAAATACAAATGAACTAAAACTCTAGAAGGAACAAGTCTCTCCAGAAAACAAAACATGGCTGGGTTCATGGTGAAAGGCTGGGTACGTAGTGAAAGAAGTGAACCTGCAGTAAAAGGGGAAAACTAGCCCAACTTCTAACAAACATTTTAGGTGGATGTGGGGGCTAGAAGACAGATTAAATCCTGAGCAGCCTCATTCACAGAGCAAATCTGCAATCACTGGCCAAGGCTTTCCCAAAAAGGCCCTTTCAAAGTATTGGAGCAGTACATTAAAGCTAGAAGTAAAGCAGGCAAGTTGCTAGATGAATCCCCTACAAGGTGCACAGGAAGGGAAAGAGACGACAACCTCCCCAAACTTAAGGCCTGCAAAAGGCTAGAGATAGGGCAGGAGAGCTGAGAGAAAACTTGCCGAAGCGGCACAGGGATTTTACCCAGTGCAAGGCCATGTCCACCACAGGAAGGCATCAGAGCAACAAGGTGAACACTTTCTCCAGAGATCAGGAAAGCCAGGGAAGGGCTGGAAAAAAAACTGTCCCAGCTGCTCAAAATGCCAGACAACTGGACTGTAAAACAGAGAGAGATCTTCTACAGTCCACAAGCTGTTGGCTGGGCTATAAAGCATGGAGAGATTTCCTGCGTCTCACAGTTGCTCAGATCCCAAGCCCTAAAGAAGAAAAAGTCTTGATTCTGCCCGCAAAAACATTAGATGAACTAAATCTAACTAAAGCCAGAACAGAGCACTGATCCAAATAACACGAACTCAGCCCTCAACACTAGTGCCCTGACAAAATACTTCAGCCTGTACTGTTCTTTTACACATTATGTCTTACACAATAATCAAAAATTAGACACAAAGAAGCAGAATCAAGAGGAAAGATGTAATACTTTTCAGCGACAATATTTCAAATGATAGCTCTTATGGACTGAACTGTGTCCCCCCAAACTATGTACTGTAATTCCTAACCTCTACGCTTGTGGTTATAATCTTGTTTGGAATGCGTTATCTTTGATATGTTAATGATGCAGGATTAGTGCAGGGCTTGTCTTTAGTCAATCTCATTTCAGATATACCCCTTGCCATTGAGTAGATTCCGACTCTTAGCAACCCTATGATATAAAAGAGACTAAACAAGCAAGCAAGAGAAGCAGAGATGGGGTAAGATAGATGCCAAGACACACGGGGATCTCCAAGGAACCAGGAAGCAGAAGCTGAAGAGACAATGACCTTTCTCCAGAGTGAACATAGACAGCCTTCCCCTAGAGCCGATGTTCTGAATTCAGACTTCTAGCCTCCTAAACTATGAGAAAATAAATTTGTTTGTTAAAGCCATTTACTTGTGATATTTCTGTTACAGCAGCACCAGATAACCAAGACAATGGCTTTTGTTTTGCTACCCAATACATGGTAATTTTTAAGCATCAGAGTTTATGGAGTACCTTAACTGGATTAAGCACAGGTTTTCTTTTAATAATGAGTATTGTTTGTTTTTCCATTTATAAAGATATTACAAAAGGTGTACAAAGTTCAAAGAATACAGAAAATACAAGGAAGCAATGCCACCACCTGGCACATCTCTAGTAACAGTCTGATCAACAGATCACTCTTTGTGCCAGTGATGTTCATACAAGTACCTATGGAATGTAACTGCACCTCAAGATACTAAAATATGTAATTCAAAGAAGAGTACCACAGTCAAATACATTTTGGAAATCTAAATTAAACAAAGTAAAAAGCTGTAAAACACTGCAGAAACTTAATATACTAATGAGTATTATGATGCTCCAAATGTATTTTTCCACATAATATCATTAACACATTACAAAACATTAATGTTCCATACAACAGAGACAAATTCACATAAATTGAATTAGGCCGTACATACAGTTTTATAGGCTGTTTTCCTAGCAAATATTATATTTCAGTTTTTCACCTTCAACTATGTCATGGAGATCCATTATGTAAATGAATATAACTATGCATAATTCTTCTAAAAGGATTTTTAATATTCCACTATATGGCTGTACTATACAGCAGAAATGTTTTATGCTTCCTGTTTTATCACACAGAATATTAAAAAGACATCTACTCAAGGGTTGAGATTTAATAAAATTAGTAAGTTTTACTGCTTTATCAAGAACATTCTTAAGTAAAACTGTTTCTGGTTAATTTGTTTTTTCCCCCCTGTAAGAACACTAAGGTGAAGAATTCAAGGACTGTTGGTACGCTTTGGTGCCACTACCATGATTTGAAATCAGGAGACAGAAGTTTTATACATCATTGCATATCAACCATCACAGCAAATGCTAACACACTTTTAAAATGGGGACAGGGTGCAAATAATGTTTTAGTATTATGAAACTAAGGTTTGACCTTCAGGACCCCTTGAAAGGGTTGAAGTCCCTGGGTGACACAAACAGTTAAACACTCCACTACCAGCTAAAAGGTGAGCGGTTTGAACCTGTCGCTATGACTGGAAATCAACTCGACGGCAACAGGTTTGGTTTTTTGGTTTAGAGGTGCCTCAGAGGACAGGTCTGGCAATCTGCTTCCAAAAGGTCACAGCCTCGAAAACCCTATGGAGCACTTCCACTCTGTATACATGGGGTCGTCATGAGTCGGAATCAACTCATGGCAACCAACAACAACAACGATTTCAACTAACGTATCTTAGTAAAGTATCTACCACTTGTCTCTCAATTTGTTATAATGTGGTGGTTTTTGTGTTGCTATGACGCTGGAAGCTATGCCACCAGTATTTCAAATACCAGCAGAGTCACCCATGGTGGACAGGTTTCAGCAGAGCTTCCAGTCTAAGACAGGCGAGGAAGGGCCTGGTGATCTACTTCTGAAAATTAGCCAGTGAAAACCCTATGAACCACGACAGAGCATTGCTTTTGACACATCATCAGGAGGGATCAATCAATGGAGGAGGACATCATGTTTGGTGAAATACAGGGACAGCAACGGTGAGGCAGAACCTCAGTGAGATTGGCACAATAGCTTCAACAGTGGACTCAAACATGCCGGTGATCATGAAGATGACACAGGATTGGTCAACATTTCATTCTCTTGTACGTAAGAGGTCACCATGAGTCACAGTCGACTCAATGGCAGGTATCTATCTAGTCTAAGTAAACTACGGACATTAATAATTCAGTAAGAAGATTAACGGCCAGCTAGTAACTATGCTGTTGTTGTTGTTAGGTGCCATCGAGTCGGTTCTGACTCATAGCAACCCTATGTACAAAAGAACGAAACACTGCCCAGTCCTGCAACATTCTCACAATCATTGTTAAGCTTAAGCCTATTGTTGCAGCCACTGTGTCAATCCATCTCGTTGAGGGGCTTTCTCTTTTTTGCTGACCCTGTACTTTACCAAGCATGATGTCCTTCTCCAGGGACTGCTCCCTCCTGATAACATGTCCAAACTATGTGAGACACAGTCTCACCATCCTTGCTTCCAAGAAGCACTCTGGTTGTACTTCTTCCAAGACAGATCTGTTCGTACTTTTGGCAGTCCATAGTATATTCAATATTCTTTGCCTCCACCACAATTCAGAGGCGTCAATTCTTCTTCGGTCTTCCTTATTCATCGTCCAGCTTTCACATGCATATGCGGTGACTGAAAATACCATGGCTTGGTTCAGGTACACCTTAGTCCTCAAGGTGACATCTTTACTTTTCAACACTAAACAAAAGGTCTTTTGCAGAAGATTTGCCTAATGCAATGCATCTTTTGATTTCTTGACTGCTGCTCCCTGGGTGTTGATTGTGGATCCAAATAAAATGAAATTCTTGACAACTTCAATCTTTTCTCTGTTTATCATGATGTTGCTTATTGGTCCAGCTGTGAGGATTTTTGTTTTCTTTATGTTGACGTGTAATCCACACTGAAGGCTGTGGTCTTTGATCTTCATCAGAAAGTGCTTCAAGTCCTCTTCACTTTCAGCAAGCAAGGTTGTGTCATCTTTGTATCGCAGGTTGTTAATGCATCTTCTCCAATCTTGATGCCCCGTTCTTCTTCATAGAGTCCAACCTCTCGGATTATTTGCTCAGCATACAAACTGAATAGGAATGGTGAAAGAATACATCCCTGATGCACACCTTTCCTGACTTTAAACCACGCAGTATCCCCTTGTTCTGTTCAAACAACTGCCTCTTGGTCTATGTACAGGTTCCTCATTACCACCATTAAGTGTCCTGGAAATCCCATTCTTCACAATGTTATCCATAATTTGTTATGATCCACACAGTGGAATGCCTCTGCATAGTCAATTAAACACAGGTAAACATCTTTCTGGTATTCTCTGCTTTCAGCCAGGATCCACTTGACATCAGCAATGATCTCCCTGGCTCCACGTCCTCTTCTGAATCGGCTTGAATTTCTGGCAGTTTCTTGTCAACATACTGCTGCAGCCACTTTTGAATGATCATCAGCAAAATTTTACTTCTATGTGACATTAATGATATTGTTCAGTAATGTCCACTTTCAGGTGGATCACCTTTATGGTAGTAATCATAGTAGTAATCAAAATCAAAACAGCTACCAATTATTGAGCAAAGGAGAAGCAAACTGTGGAGTGGGGGGTTTGGGGAGTGAATTAAACCTGCCCGAACAACCGTAAATGAATCCAGAGATCAGAAAAAGAAATGAAATTTTAAAGTGTGGATTTGAGAGTCAAACTTTAAAAAAAGTGGCTGAAGCCAGGGAGAACAGGTGTAAAAGAGGGAAGGTCAGAAATTTGAAGAATACCTACAATTAACAAGTAGATAAAGGAGAAGCTCCACAGGCTTCCTGATTGGTGGAAGATATCAATGTACATGGAAAGGTAGTGTGTCCTTTGGGCCATGGATGCTCTGCACTTGGAATCCTCCATGCCTCACCCTATGCATTTCTCCATCTGTATCATTTTTGCTAGAATAAAAGTGTTAACATAATTAGGAGGTCAGAGTTGAGGGTGTCGTGGGGACCTCTAAGCTGGCATTTGAAATCTCAGCCAGAGTTTGCAGTCTGGAGGACTGTGCCCTTTCACTTGTGAGGTCTGACCTAGCTCCTGGCGGTTAGGGTCAGAGGAAGAAACGCTACATGTGCAGCTGATGTCGGTACAGAAGTGGAATAGAGGGGAACAGAACTGATATGAATTGAAATTGATCTGTACAATTTGGTGTCAGAGAATTAAGAACTGGGATTTGATTTTCCCAGCACCCACCCATTATCCCTTGGGTTCAATAAGAACTTAGCCAAAACCTAAATCAGTCATCAAGAAGCCTCTAACAGGCTTATTAAATGTTGTTTCTCAATATATTCATTGGTATAAATAACTCCTCAATGCTTCTGGCTTTTATAAGGTAATATTTTTCCACTTTTTTCATTTTCATTTTCAGCAAGAAAGAGGAAGACCTTCTCAATGACATGGATTGACAAAGTGGCTGCAACAATGAGGTCAAACATAGCAACAATTGTGAGGATGGTGGTGGACCAGGCAGTGTTTCGTTCTGTTGTACATAGGGTCTCTATGAGTCGGAACTAACTTGACAGCACTTAACACCAACAATTTTCCACTAAAAACTATTTTAATTCTTTTTCTTAAACATATGTTTCGGTATACGCTGTTGAGCAAAAAGTTAAAAATGATTAAAATCTAGTTAAAAATTGTTCAAAATATAGATACTGTCATCATGAATAATCATCAGTTGATTTGCAGATAAGTCCCCAAAGAAAGGGCATTTGTTTGAAACAGCTGTTCAGCTTCAGTGAATTCAGAAAGTCATCTATTAGCGATGTCATCTGATGCTTTTGATAATAATGGCCTCACTCAGAAGAGAACCAAGAGAGCAATTGTAACCACTTGAGGTGGTGCCTCATTTTGATACACAAATGGTTATACACAAAAAGAAAAAGGCCCACTGAAAAAGAAGTAAAGATTTGGAAAAAAATAGTATCTGAAAAATATAAGTAAGACTTCATTAACTTTTACCTATTTTTTTTTAATAACTGGATCAAATTCTATTCACTCCAGCTAAATTTATTTTGCCAAATATTTTGTGATTTAAAAAAAAACAACTTTAAACTGTAAAACCAGCAGTTCAGCAAAAGATAAAAACAGCTGTTTTTAAAACAGTTGTTCTACCAATTACCTCCTACACTTGAAAATCAATCATGATGATCTCTGATGGCTACTGAAACATACTACTCTATAAAAATTTAAGTTCCTTCACTGTAATTCAAAAACAAATAAGGCAGTTAAAATTATAATTCTACATCTCAAATGATTAGACCCGCTTCTAATCATGGGTCTACATATCACTACTTTATTTCTCAAAATACAGCAACAGGAAGATTATAGTAGACTATCAATTATTCTAGGCTTAAAATAACTTACTTATTCCCCTGAAAACTACCATTTTTAATCAATAAAATAAGCAATAGGAGTTGACAGTTTGGGTAGTGCACACCCTATCTTCTCTCTGAGAATAATTCACTTATTTTATTTGCTAAAAAGTGAACGAGTGATAATATTACAACAACAGTTTAAAATTCTTGTAGTTTTGTGCCGTCAACTAAATTCTGACCTCATAAAGACCCTATAGGACATAACAGAACTGGTCCATAGGGCTTCCTAGGCTGTAATTTTTATGGGGCCTCATATGCATGTGAAAGCTGGAAAATGAATAAGAAATAATAAAGACTTGAAGCCTTTGAATTAGGGTGTTGGCGAAGAATACTGACTATACCATGGATTGCCAGAAGAACGAACAAATCTGTCTTGGAAGAAGTATAGTGAGAATGCTCCTTAGAAGCAAGGATGGTGAGACTTTGTCTCACATACTATGGACATGTTTAGGAGGGACCAGTCCCTGGAGAAGGACATCATGCTCGGTAGAGAGTCAGTGAAGGAGAGGAAGACCCTCAACGAGATGGTCTGACACAGCGGCTGCAACAATGAGCTCAAGCATAACATCGACTGTGAGGATGGCAAAGGACTGGGCAGTGTTTCGTTCTGTTGTACATCCGGTTGCTATGAGTCAGAACCAACTGGACAGCACCTAACAATAACAACAACAATCTTTATGGGAGCACATTGTCTGGACTTTTCTCCTGCAGAGCCACTGGAGGGTTCAAGCCACTGACCTTTTGGTTATCAGCCAAGCACTTAAACATTGTACAACCAGGGCTAAAATTCTTCTTGAGGAAAGTAAAGCAGTTAATGCAAAATGTTTCCCAAGCACAAGTACAGAAAAACAATTGTTATTAGGTGCCGTCAAGTAGGTTCCAACTCACAGCGACCCTATGTACAACAGAACGAAACACTGCCCAGTCTCATGCCATCCTCACCATCGTTGCTATGTTTGAGCCCACTGTTGCAACCACTGTCAATCCACCTTGTTGAGGGTCTTCCCCTTTTTTGCTCACCCTCTACTTTACCAAGTATGATGTCTTTCTCCAGGGACTGGTCCCTCCTAATAACATGTCCAAAGCACGTGAGACAAAGTCTCGCCATCCTTGCTTCTAAAGAGCATTCTGGCTGTACTTCCTCCAGGACAGATTTGTTCATTCTTCTGGCAGTCCATGATATAGTGAATATTCTTTGCCAGCACCATAATTCAAAGGCTTCAATTCTTTGGTCTTCCTTATTTATTGTCCAGCTTTCACATGCATATGAGGCAACTGAAAATACCATGGCTTAAGTCATGCGCATCTTACTCCTCAAAGTGACATCTTTGCTTTTTAACACTTTAAAGAGGTCTTTTGCAGCAGATCTTCCCAATGCAATGTGTCGTTTGATTTCTTGACTGCTGCTTCCGTGGGCGTTCACTGTGGATCCAAGTAAAATGAAATCCTTGACAACTTCAATCTTTTCTCTGTTTATCATGATGTTGCTTATCAATCCAGTTGTGAGGATTTTTGTTTTCTTTATGTTGAGGTGTAATCCATACTGAAGGCTGTGGTCTTTGATCTTCAGTAAGTGCTTCATGAATTCCTCTTCATTTTCAGCAAGCAAGGTTGTGTCATTTGCATTACTGCTGGTTGTTAATGAGTCTTCCTCCAACCCTGATGCCCCATTCTTCTTCATGTAGTCCAGCTTCTTGGATTATTTCCTCAGCATACAGACTGAATAAGTTGAAAGCATACAACCCTGGCACACACCTCTCTTGACTTTAAACCATGCAGTATCCCCTTGGTCAGTTCAAACGACTACCTCTTGGTCTATGTACAGGTTCCTCATGAGCACAATTACGTGTCCCAGAAAACCCATTCTTTGCAACGTTATCCATAATTTGTTAGGATCCACACGGTCGAGTGCCTTTGCATAGTCAATAAAACACAGGAAAATATCTTTCTGGTATTCTCTGTTTTCAGTCAACATCAATGTAACATCAGCAATGACATCCCTTGTTCCACATCCTCCTCTGAATCCAGCTTGAATTCCTGGCAGTTTCCTGGCAATGCCCCGCTGCAACCACTTTTGAGCGATCTTCAGCAAAATTTCACTTGCGTGTGGTATTAACGATATTGTTCAATAATTTCCGCATTCTCTTGGATCACCTTTTTTTGGAATGAGTACAAATATGGATCTCTTCCAGTCAATCAGTTGGCCAGGTAGCTCTCTTCCGAATTTCTTGCCATAGACGAGTGAGCACTTCCAACGCTGCATCCATTTGTTGAACATTTCAATTGGTATTCCATCAATTCCTGGAGGCTTGTTTTTCACCAATGCCTTCAGTGCAGCTTGGACTTTTTCCTTCAGTATCATCGGTTCTTGATCATATGCTACCCCCTGAAATGGCTGAATGTCGACCAATTCTTTTTGGTACAGTGACTCCATATATTCCATCTTCTTTTGATATTTCCTACATCGTTTAATATTTTATCCACAGAATCCTTCAATACTGCAACTCAAGGCTTGAATTTTTTCTTCAGTTCTTTCAGCTTGAAAAATGTCAAATGTGTTCTTCCCTTTTCATTTTCTAACTCCAGGTCTTAGCACATTTCATTACAATACTTTACTTTGTCTTCTTGAGTTACCCTTTGAAATCTTCTATTCAGTTCTTTTACGTCATCATTTCTTCCTTTTCTTTTAGCTACTCTATATTCAAGAGCAAGTTTCAGAGTCTATTCTAACATCCATTTTGGTCTTTCTTTCTCTGTCTTTTTAAACGACCTCTTGTTTTCTTTATGCATGATGTCCTTGATGTTATTCCACAACTCGTCGGGTTTTCGGTCATTAGTGTTCAATGCATCAAATCTATTCTTGAGATGGTCTCTAAATTGAGGTGGGATATACTCAAGATCATACTATGGCTCTCGTGGACTTGTTCTAATTTTCTTCAACTTCAACTTGAACTGGCATACGAGCAACTGATGATCTGTTGTACAGTCGGCCCAGCCTTGTTCTGTCTGATGATATTGAGCTTTTCCATCGTCTCTTTCCACTGACAGACACGTGGGGAGGAAAAAAAAAAAAAAAAAAAGTATCCTACTAATTATCATGAGTTAAGTGCTAGGTAAAAGGTTGGCAGTTCGAGTCCACCCAGAGGCACCTCAGAAGAAAGGCCTGGTGATCTACTTCCAAAAAAACAGCCATTGAAACCTATGGAGTACAGCTGTACTCTCACACACAAGGGGTTGCCGTGAGTCGCAATCAACTCAACAGCAACTGGTTTGGTTTTAATAATACTTCATTTTTAGAAAGAGAAAATAATGACATAGAAATGTAAAAAAAGCAGTAAAACCAACCTGAGCACTTTTCAATTTTAAGGTCAGAAAAAGTAACTATATTTACACCCTTGACCCATATACAGGCCAGAGACTTAGCAGGCATTCTTAACTCCTCCTATACTCTCAACTCCCATATCCAATTAGATTATCAAATCAAATCCTCTTGCTTTCAGTCTCTCACATTTCTCAATTTCATACTCATCTATCTCTACTGCTGGCCTTAGTTTAAGCCATGATCATTTATTATCTTAATTACTGTAACAAGGTTCATAAGTTTCCCTGGTTCTTTCAAAAAAAAGTAATACATAAACCTCTGACAATCCTGGTTTCAAAAATATAACATAAATAAACAGCATTATTACTATAACCATAGTGGAAATTAATTAATATTATCTGCATCATTACTATAACCATAGTGGAAATTAATTAATATTATCTGCATCATTACTATAACCATAGTGGAAATTAATTAATATTATCTGCATCATTACTATAACCATAGTGGAAATTAATTAATATTATCTGCATCATTACTATAACCATAGTGGAAATTAATTAATATTATCTTGTAAAGTTGTACATACCCTAAACTTCTGCAATTCCAATCCTGCATACACATTTAAGAGAAATTTTAATACACATTACCAAGAAATATGAACAGTAATGCTTGTAGTAGCATATCTGTAAGCATAACACTGGAAACAACCCAAATGTTTATAGACAAAATAATGGATTATGGTAAAATTATAGTAAATTTGTTAGAAAATTATACAGTGGTAAAAATGAATGAAATGGGAGCACTGGTGGCTCAGTGATAGAATTCTGGCCTTCCACGTGGAAGACCTGAGCTCGATTTCCACCAATGTGCCTCACATGCAGCCACCACCTGTCTGTCAATGGAGCTTCCAGACTAAGACAGACTAGAAAGAAAGGCCTAGTGATCTACTTCCAAAAATCAGTCAAAGAAAATCATATGGATCACAACGGTCCAATCCACAATCATTCCGTTGTGCATGGGGTCACCATGCATTGGGGGCCAACTCAAGGGGAGAAAAAAACAACAAAAAAAAAACAAACTACGACCACACGTAACAAGAATGAATATTAGTATCACGATATTCAACCAAAAAAGCAAGTTCCAGAAGACTACACTTATTATGATTTTTTTTATATAAATAAAAGCAAGAAAAACTCAACACATCGTTTAGATAAAGATGTATGTGATAAAACGTTTATAAAATGCAAAAGTCTGTAAATTCAGAAAAATGGTTACCATTTATGGAGAAGCAAGGAGAACATACAGGAACACTTAAGTTACTGGCAATGTTTGATAAGTTGGGCTCACAGACATTAATTATTTTATTTATGTATAAATACATATACACATAGATAAGCAAATCATGCATAAACCTGAGAATACTGTCATGAGCCAAGAACTAAGATTAACACAATTCTGTGCAAATTGGTGAAAAAAAATGTTTAGAAATAAAAACAGCATTAAGAATTAAAAAAGAGGTATAATTAAAGATTCAGAGTAAATAAAAAATATCAAGAGTAAGTGAAATTTTTAATAAAAAGAACACAGGGCTAGAAGTCAAAAGGGCAGATTTATTTTCCCTGCTGTACCACTAAGTGTGTAATCTCAGGTAAGTCACTTAACAGATGAGGTTCCACAACTGACTAGGGTCAGAAGGATTTAATTTTTTTTTTTCTTTTCCCAAAAACAAATGGCTAATATTTAATGTTATCAGGTACTGACTCTGGTCTCTTTTGGAAGAAGTTATCATTCCATTCTTGGTTTCTTTTCTTTCCCTGGCCCATCAATAATTAGAATATATGGGAACTATCTTCACAATTTCAAAATGTTTTAGAATTTGGAGATAAACATCAAATGAAATGGCAACATACTCTGATGGATTAAAAATTCCAGATTAAAAAGAAATTGCCAACACATTTGGTTTTAAAAAAAATTATCATCATAAAATCACAAATAGGAAATAAAGGTCAATTGTAAACCAAATCTCCACCAAAACTCTGAAAGGTGAGAAAACAGTCTATACGCTCAACAAGTACAAAGAAACTTTCTGGAAATTTTTTTTTTCCCTAAAATCCCAATGTCTTAGACTAAGACATTCAAATTACCACACAGAGCCTCCACCACCAAGGAAATAAAGTAGGAATACACAGATGTCCCCAAACCTCTCATTTTGGAAAATAGTAATTACATATTTAAATTGTTTAATTATACTGAGGGGAAGGTAGCCTGCCCTAAAAGGTATTATGATGGGAATAATACGGAACCCCAAGAGATGTATCATGAAAGGAGAAGGGATCTGGAAGTAGGACAGATGTAGGCCAGGGTAGTTCTACTAAATATTGGAGAGAAAAGTATACTGCAATCAACATAACTAGAAGACATGGAAACTCTCTGGATCCTTATCTAGCAGATATTTAAGTATCAGTAATGAAAATACATAGTGGAGTTTATAACATATAGAAATAAATACATGACAACATTAGCCCAAAAAAATAGACAAAGGGGTAAAGTAAATATGTAGAAAACATATAGAAGTAAATACGACAACAATAACAAAAAGAGGAAGATAATGCAGCTAAACTATTGTAAGACTCTTGTTGTTCAAGGCATGATTGCTGTTGTTGTTAAGTGCTGTTGGGTTGGTTCCCACTCATAGTAACTCTTATTTACAACAGAATGAAACACTGCTTGGTCTTGTCCATCCTCATAATCATTGCTATGTTTCAACCTATTGTTGCAGCTACTGTGTCAATCTATCTCATTGAGGGTCTTCCTCGTTTTCGCTAACCCTCTACTTTACCAAGCATGATGTCCTTTTCCAGGGACAGGTCCCCCCAGTAACATGTTCAAAGTATGTGAGATGAAGTCTCATCATTCTCACTTCTACAGAGCATTCTAGCTGTACACTTTCCAAGACAGATTTGTTTGTTCTTGTGGCAGTCTGTGGTACATTAGATCTTCTTCGCCAACACCATAATTCAAAGACATCAATTTCTTCGGTCTTCCTTATTCACTGTCCAGCTTTTGCATGCATATGAGATGAATGAAAATATCATGGCTTGGATCAGGCACACCTTAGTCCTCAAGGTGACATCGTTGCTTTTTAATACTTTAAAGAGATCGTTTGCAGTAGATTTGCCCAATGCAAATACATCATTTGATTTCTTGACTACTGTTTCCAAGGGTGTTGACTGTGGATCCAAGTAAAATGAAATCCTTTACAACTTCAATATTTTCTCTGTTTATCATGATATTGCTTATTGATCCACTTGTGAGGGTTTCTATTTTATGTTGAGAGGTAATCCATACTGAAGGCTGTGGTCTTTGATCTTCATCGGTAAGTGTTTCAAGTTCTCGTCACTTTCACCAAGTCAGGATGTATCATCTGCATAAGGCAGGTTGTTAATGAGTCTTTCTCCAATCCTGATGCCGAATTCTTCTTCATATACTCCAGCTTCTAGGATTATTCGCTCAGCATACAGATTGAGAAAGCATGGTAAAGGATACAACTCTGATATACACCTTTTCCGATTTTCAACCATGCAGTATCCCCTTGTTCTGTTCGAACAACTGCCTCTTGGTCTATGTACAGGTTCCTCATGAGCACAATTAAGTGTTCTGAAATTCCCATTCTTCACAGTGTTATCCATAATTGTTATGAACCACACAGTCAGATGCCTTTGCATAGTCAATACAACACTGGTAAACGTCTTTCTAGTATTCTCTGCTTTCAGTCAAGATCCATCTGATACCAGCAATGATATCCCCCCGTTTTCATGTCTTCTTCTTAATCTGGCTTGAATTTCTGGCACTTCCCTATCGTCGTACTGCTGCAACTGCTTTTGAATGATTTTCATTAAAATTTTACATGCTTGTGATATTAATGATGTTATCTGACAATTTCTGCATTCTATTGGATCACCTTTCTTTGGAATGGGCACAAATACGAATCTCTTCCAGTCGGCTAGCCAGGTAGCTGTCTTCCAAATTTCTTGGTATAGACGAGCGAGCGCTTCCAGCGCTGCATCTGTTTGCTGAAACATCTCAACTGGTATTCCATCAATTCCTGAAGCCTTGTTTTTTGTCAGTACCTTCAGTGCAGCTTGGACATCTTCCTTCAACACTATCAGTTCTTGATCATATTCTACCTCTTGAAATGTCTGAACATCAACCAATTCTTTTTGGTACAGTGATTCTGTGTATTCTTTCCATCTTCATTTGATGCTTCCTTCATTGTTCAATATTTTGCCCATACAATCCTTCAATATTGCAACATGAGGCTTGAATTTTCTCTTCAGATCACCAGGTCCTTCTTCCTAGTTTCTCTTAGTCTGGAAGCTCTACTGAAACCTGTTCACCATGGATGACTCTGCTGGTATTTGAAATACTGGTGGCATACCTTCCAGCATCATAGCAACACACAAGCAACCACAGTACAAAAAACTGACGGATGAGTGGTGGTCAAAACATGGTAAAAGTACTAATTTAAAACTAAGGTAAAAATGCATTTACATATCTTCTACAACAAACACTAAAAGAATGATGTGAAGAGATTTAACAAGCCTATAGAATACATAAAATAAAACAATCAAAAATACTTGATTACTATAAGGGAAGGAAGGAAAGGAGGCTCAAACAACAAAGAACAGTGGGGTAAATAGAAAACAACAGAAAGATGACAGATTTGAATCCAAGCATATCTATAATTAAATGTAAATGCATTAAATGCTCCAATTAAAAGGTGGATTATCAGGCTAGATAAAAAATAAAACTCAATACTATGCTGCTTACAAAGCATAAACAGAGAAAAGTTCACAGCTGTTGTGTGTCATCAAGTTGATTTTTGACTCATAGAAACCCCATGAAAATGTACTCCCATAAGGGACTGAAAAATCTCTAACAAAGTTGCTACTTCGTCACCTTCCAGTGCTCTGAGCTCTAGCATCTTGTGCTACACAAAACTCAAACATGATTTTTTTTTTATGTTATAATCTCTAGTTTGTTTTTTCCATAAGAATTTATACATACATTGTTATGTAACTCTAATTGCTCAATCCATACTGTGACAGCACACTCCTCCTTTCCACTCCTGATTCCCCATATCCATTCAACCAGCTCCTAACCCTCTCTGCCTTCCCATCTCACCTCCGGACAGAAGCTGACCGTTTAGTCTCTTGTATCTACTTGACCTATAGAGGCACACTCCTCACAAGTATCACTTTTGTCCCACAGTCCAGTCCAATCCCTGACTGAAGAGTTGGCCTCAGAAACTGTTTTAGATCTGGGCTGATAGTGAATCCAGTGGCCATGCTTTCCAGGGTTCCTCCAGCCTGTCAGACCATTAAGTCTGGTCTTCTTACTAGAATTTGAGTTCTGCACCCCACCTTTCTCCTGTTCCACCCGGGACTCTCTGTTGTGTTCCATGAGGGCGGTCATTGGTGGTAGGTGGGCACCATCTAGCTTCTGGTCTCAGGCTGAAGTCTCTGGTTTATGTGGTCCTTTCTGTCTCCTAGGCTAATACTTCCCTTGTGTCTCTGGTGTTCTTCATTCTCCTTTACTCCAGGTGGTTGGGACCAACTGACGCATCTTAGATGGCCGCTTGCAAGCTTTTAAGACCCCAGATGCTACTCAGCAAAGGAGAATGCAGGACACTTTCTTAATAAGCTTTGTTATGCCAACTGACCTAGATGTCCCCTGAAAGCATGGTCCCCAGACCCCCACCCCTGCTACTCTGTTCCTCAAAATGTTTGACTGTATTCAGGAAACTTCTTAGCTTTGGTTTAGTCCACTTGTGCTGACTTCCCCTGTAGTGTGTGCTGTCCTTCCCTTCACCTAAGATAATTCTTATCTACTATCTAATTCGTAAGTAACCCTCACACTCCCTCCCCACCCTCGAAACCATCGAAGAATGTTTTCTTCTGTGTTTAAACCTTTTCTTGAGTTGTTATAATAGTGGTCTTATACAATATTTGTCCTTCTGTGACTGACTAAATTCACTTAGCATAATGACCTGCAGATTCCTCCATGTTATGTTTCACAGCTTCATCGTTGTTATTGTTGCAAAGTATTCCACTGTGTGGAAATACCATAATTCATTTATTCATTCGTCCATTGATGGGCACCTAGGTTGCTTCCATCTTTTTGCTATCGCAAACACTGCTGCCATGAACATGAGTGTGCATATACCTATTTGTGTGACGGCTCTTGTTTCTCTAGGATATATTCCAAGGAGTGGGATTGCTAGATCATATGATACTTCTATTTCTAGCTTTTTAAGGAAGTGCCAAATCGATTTCCAAAGTGGTTGTACCATTGACATTACTGCCAACAGTGTGTAAGTGTTCCAGTTTCTCCACAACCTCTCCAACACTTATTATTTTGTGTTTTTTGGATAAATGCTAGCTTTGTCAGGGTGAGATGATATCTCATCGTAGTTTTTATCTGCATTTCTCTAGTGGCTAATAATCGTGAGCACTTCTTCATTTGTCTGTTAGCTGCCTGAATATCTTCTTTGGCGAACTGCCTGTTCATATCCTTTGCTCATTTTTTAACTGGGTTATTTGTCTTTTTGTTGTTGAGGTTTTACAGTATCTTTTAGATTTTAGACATTAGACGCTGATTGGATTTGTTGTAGCCAAAACTTTTTTCCCACTCCGTAGGTTATCTTTTGATTCTTTTGGCAAAATCTTTTGATGAGAATAAATGTTTGATTTTTACAAGCTCCCAGTTATCTAGTCTCTCTTCTGGTGCTTGTGCATTGTTACTTATGATTCGTATTCTGTTTATGCCATGTATTAGGGCTCCTAGCATTGTCCCTATTTTTTCTTCCATGATCTTTATCATTTTCGATTTATACTTAAGTCTTTGATCCATTTTGAGTTAGTTTTTGTGCACAGTGTAGAGATATGGGTCTTGTTTCAGTTTTTTGCAGACGGATATCCAGTTATGCCAGCACCATCTCTTAAAGAGACTGTCTTTTCCCCAATTAACAGACTTTAGGCCTTTGTATAATATCAGCTGCTCATAGGTGGATGAATTTATGTCTGGATTCTCAATTCTGTTCCACTGGTCTATGTATCTGTTGTTGTACTAGTATCAGGCTGTTTTGTTTATACCTGGTGGTATAAAAGGTTCTAAAATCAGATAGTATGAGACCACGTACTTTGTTCTTCTTCTTGAGTAATGCTTTACTTATTCGGGGCCTCTTCCCTTTCCATATGAAGCTGGCGATTTGTTTCTCCATCTCATAAAAAACTACCCAAAGAATCTGGATCGGGATTGCATTACATCTGTAGATCGCTTTGGGTAGAAATGACAATCTCACGATGTTGAGTCTACCTATCCATGAGTGAGGTATGTTTTTCCATTTATGAAGGTCTCTTTTGGTTTCCTGCAGTAGTGTCTTGTAGTTTTCATTGTATAGGTCTTTTATGTCTCTGGTAAGATTTATTCCTAAGTAGTTTATCTTCCTGGGGGCTCCTGTAAATGGTATTGAGTTGGTGATTTCCTCATTCAAGTTCTCTTTGTTGGTGTAAAGAAATCCAACTGATTTTTGTATTTTTATCTTGTATCCTGAAACCTTGCTGAAATCTTACTACTTCCAGTAGTTTTCTTGTGGATTCTTTGGGGTTTTCTGTGTACAAGATCATATCATCTGCAAATAGAAATACTCTGACTTCTTCCCTACCAATCTGGATGCCCTTTATTGCTTTTTCTAGTCTAATTGCTCTGGCTAGGACCTCTAGCACAATGTTGAATAAGAGTGGTAATAAAGGGCATCCTTGTCTGGTTCCCGTTCTCAAGGGCAGTGCTTTCAAAATCTCTCCATTTAGGATGATACTGGCTGTTGGCTTTGTATAAATGCCTTTAATTATATTGAGAATTTCCCTTCTATCCTATTCTGTGGAGAGTTTTTATCATGAATGGGTGTTGGACTTTGTCAAATGTCTTTTCTGCATCAACTGATAAGGTGGCATGTGGTTCCTGTCTTTTATTTATGTGATGGATTACACGATTGTTTTTCTAATGTTGAACCATCCCTGCATAACTGGTATAAATCCCACTTGATCACAGTGAATTATTTTTTTGATATGTTGCTGAATTCTATTGGCTAGAATTTTGTTAAGGATACTTGCATCAATGTTCATGAGGGATACTGGTCTGTAATTTTCTTATTTTTTGGTGTCGTTACCTGGTTTTGGTATCAGGGTTATGCTGGCTTCATAGAATGAGTTTGGGAGTATTCCATCCTTTTGTATGCTCTGAAATACCTTTAGTAGTAGTGGTGTTAACTCTTCTCTGAAAGGTTGGCAGAATCCTCCAGTGAAGCCATCCGGACCAGGGCTTTTTTTTGTTGGGAGTTTTTTAACTACCTTTTCAATCTCTTCTTTTGTTATGGTTTAATTTAGTTGTTTTACCTGTTTCTGTTACTTTAGATAGGTAGTGAGTTTCTAGAAATTTGTCCATTTCCTCTAGGTTTTCAAATTTGTTAGAGTACAGTTTTTCATAATATTCTGTTGTGACTCTTTTCAGTTGGGTCTGTTGTGATATCACACATCTCATTTCTTATATGGGTTATCTGCTTCCTCTCCTGTTTTTCTTTTGTCAGTTTGGCCAATGGTTTATCAATTTTTGTCGAACTTTTCAAAGAACCAGCTTTTGGTCTTTTTAACTTTTTCAATTGTTTTTCTATTCTCTATTTCATTTAAATTCTGCTCTAATTCTTATTATTTCCTTTCTTCTTGCACCTGATGGCTTCTTTTGCTATTCTCTTTCTACTGGTTCCAGCTGTAGGGTTAACGTTTTGATTATGGCCCTTTCTTCTTTTTGGATGTATGCATTTACTGCTATAAACTGACCTTTGAGAACTGCTTTTGCTGTATCCCAAAGGTTCTGGTAAGGTGTGTTTTCATTCTCTTTTGATTCTATGAATTTCTTTATTTCATTCTTAATTTCTTCTATAACCCACCAGTTGTTGAGCAAGGTGTTGTTCAGTTTCCATGTGTTTGATTTTTTTGTCCTTGCTTTTTTCTGTTGTTGAGTTCTACTTTTACGACTTCATGGTCAGAAAAGATGCTTTGTAATATTTCGATGCTTTGGATTTTAAGGCTTGCTTTATGATCTAATATGTGTTCTATTCTGGAAAATGTTCCATGTGTGCTGGAAAAGAAAGTATACTTGGTTGCTCTGGGTGGAGTTTATGTCTGTGATATCAAGTTGGTTGACTATAGCATTTAGCTCTTCCATGTCTTTGTTGAGCTTCTTTCTAGACTATCTGTCCTTCACCGAAAGTGGTGTGTTGAGGTCTCCTACTACTATTGTGGAGTTGTCTATCTCTCTTTTCAGTGCTGTCAGAGTTTATGTATTTTGAAGCCCTGTCGTTGGGTGTGTAAATATTTACTATAGTCATGTCCTTCTGATGTATTGACCCTTTAATTATTAAATAGTGTCCTTCCTTATCCTTTGTGGTGTATTTCACTTTAAAGTCTATTTTGTCAGAGATTAATATTGCCACTCCTGCTCTTTTTTGAGTGTTGTTTGCTTGATATATTTTTTCCATCCTTTTAGTTTGTTTGTGTCTTTAAGTGTAAGGTGTGTCACTTGTAGGCAGCATATAGATGGATCGTTTTCTTTTATCCAATCTGCCACTCTCTGTCTCTTTATTGGCGCATTTAGTCCATTTACATTCAGTGTAATTATTGACAGGTATGAGTTTAATGCTGTCATTTTGATGTCTTTTTTTGTATGTTGTTCAGTTTCTTTGTTCCACTTAATTTTCTGTGCGAAGTCATTTTTCTTTGCGTATTTTCTTTTCATCTTTTTCATTGTTGTGATTTTGCGTTTGCTGAGTCTTTATATTTTTCTAGTTTTTCATTTTGATACGTAGGATTGTTAGTTTCCTTTGTGGTTTCCTTAATATTACCCCTATCTTTCTAAGTTTAAACCAGTCTTTTATTTCTTTATATTGCCTTGACTTCCTCTCCGTATGAAAAATCTATGTCTACATTTTTTAAGTCCCTCTTTTTTGTTTTAATGTTATCATCTGTTACATATTGACATCTGCTTCCCTATTTTCAGTGTTTTAGCTGTGATTTACTTTTGTGACTTCCCTACCTGGGTTGATATGTGGTGGCTCTGTCCTGTGTTCTAGTCTTCCGTTGTTATCTGATGTTACTGATTTTCTAACTGGAGGACTCGCTTCAGTATTTCATGTAATTTTGGTTTGGTTTTTGCAAATTCCCTAAACTTCTGTTTATCTGGAAATGCCCTAATTTCACCTTCATATTTGAGAGACAGTTTTGCTGGATATATAATTCTTGGCTGACAGTTTTTTTTCCTTCAAGGCTTTATATATGTCTTCCCATTGCCTTCTTGCCTGCATGGTTTCTGCTGAGTAGTCCGAGCTTATTCTTATTGACTCTCCTTTGTAGGCGACTCTTCATTTATCCCTAGCCGCTCTTAAAATTCTTTATCTTTGGTTTTGGCAAGCTTGATTATAATATGTGTTGGTGACTTTCTTTTGGGATCTACCTTATGTAGGGTTCAATGAGCATCTTGCATAGATATCTTCTCATCTTTCACGACATCAGGGAAGTTTTCTGCCAACAAATCGCCAATAATTCTCTCTGTACTTTCTGTTATCCCCTCGTTCTGGTACTCCAGTCACTCGTATGTTATTCCTCTTGATAGAGTCCCACATAATTCTTAGGGTTTCTTCATGTTTTTTAATCCTTTTATCTGATTTTTCCTCAAATAAGTTGGTGTCAATTGCTTTATCTTCACTCTCACTAATTCTGACTTCCATTGCCTCAATTCTGCTCCTATGACTTTCTATTGAGTTGTCTAATTCTGAAATTTTATTGTTAATCTTCTGGATTTCTGATTGCTGTCTCTCTATGGATTCTTGCAGCCTGTTAAATTTGTCATTACGCTCTATGTTTTTAATTTCCTCTATTACTTGTTCTGCATTTTGCTTAATTTCCCTCCTAATTTCTTGAAGATTTCTGTATATTAATCTTTTGTATTCTGCCTCTGGTAATTCCAAGAAATTTTCGTCCTCTGGAAAACAATATCTAGATTCTTTATTTTGGGAACTTGCTGAAGCCATCATGGCTCGCCTCTTTATGTGATTTGATACTGACTGTTGTCTCCAAGCCATCAGTAAGTTATTATATGTATTTATTTTCTGTTTGCTTACTGTGTTCTAGCTTCCTGTCTTATTTTGGTATGCCCAAATAGGCTGCTCGTATGAGCTAGTTTGATCACTGGCAACTTTGATGCTCTAATGTCCTGTCACCAGGTGGTTAGATCTGTTACTACGTATGTAAGCTCAGGAGTCCGCCCACTCCTCCTGTATGGATTCAGCTCAGGTGCCCAGGTAAATAGCCACCAAGTATGTGGTGTAGGCTCTCACTTACAGTTCTAGACAGGTATGGGTGATTGGTAAAGGCACAGGGATCTCGCTGCTGCAGGGGGACACACTCTGAGGAAGGCAGGGGGCTAAGTGCCGCCCCTGAGTGGTCCAGCAGGAAGGCATGCCCCTGCTCCCTAGAGCGCGTAGGTGGATGGGTTGTGCAGCCGGACTATGAGCACCCAATGCTGTTGGCTGTAATGACTGGGGGCATCTCTTATTCATGGGCCCCTATCGCAGGTGGCTAGGTGGCGTTGTTGGAGTCACCAGTCCTCAGGCCCCTGATGTGGGTAGGTGAAGACACTGCTTAATGGGCAGAGCAGTGTCAAATGTCAAGAATCTGCCAGTTCACAGGTGAAACAGTTGAAGTTAGACTTCTAGTATATACTCTGTTATACTTTGGTAACGAGGGCCTATGCTGTTGAGATTGGCCCACACAAGTCTATGCAGGGGAAAAGGCATTCAAAGTCTATGGATCCCTTATGCCTTTGCCTAGGCAAAGGAGTTGTACCTACTTCCCTGGCTTAGGAAAGCCAGCAGTGTATTTTTCCCGTTTGTTAATCTGTTCACTCTCCAAGGCAGGGAGAATGGTTCCGGGTGTGTGACAGATCTTACTTCCGGCCCAGTTGACTCGAATGTTGCTGAAGCCAGTCCGGCACCCTGTGTAGAGCAGGGAGGTAGATGGGAGAGAGGCTCTTCCCTAAGGGGGATGTTTTTGATCCGTGCAATAAGCCGTACACAAGTACTTATCTTTTGTGGAGGGCTGCTTCTCACTGGTTCTGGGTGGCCATGTAGACTCTCTGGCACTGGGTCTCTCCTGGTGTAGAAAACACGCCTCCCGAGCACCGCTGCTTGCCTGCCTCTCCGGTCACCCACGAGTTGCTCAGGCTTGAAGGGCTCAGGCTCTCGCCGGGTCAGGTCTGGCAACTCCTCGCTGCTTCCAAACTGTCTCTCCCTCCGTCTGCCACTCAGTCCAGTTCTTCGACTCTGCCTTTGATGTTCAGAGCTCTCAGACTGCCATATATAATTTAATCACTTGTTTTTTTTGGGCTTTGTTGTAACAGGGTTCACCAGAAACATCTGACTACTCCACCATCTTGGTCCCGCCTCCTCCTGTTATAATCTCTTGAATATAACAGTGCCTTATGGAAACCTGGGATTCTGTGACACCCCAACTGAAAAACCCCATACTACAAGTTTTAATTATAATGTTAACTGATTACATTGCGTTTACTTCCTTCTAAACTGGAGGAGATGTTAGCTTTGATTTGATATAAACGACATATTTCTGTAAGCCATTTCTATATTTGTCTTTGTCCCTTCAAATATTTTAAGAGGTAAATAGCACAGAAGTTATTAAGAATAAATGTTTGCAGTCATCTTCCATTAATGTATCTTGGATGCTGAGAAGACACATCTAGAGCATCTGATTTGTGGTGTGGAAAACATTTTAGTCACTATCCACCTGTCCACTCCATCTGCTACCCCACCCCACCCCCACTCAGCGATACATGGAAAAGTAAAATAAATTCCTCAAAGATCAAAACTGCTTTTGTGTGTGGTGTCTCCTCATTAATATTATCAATGCTATGGAGTACACTTGGACTGCCTGCTTTCTGAAATAAAAAGTAGCATGTGATTACAGCAGGGGTCAGCAAGCTACAGGCCTAGAGTTAAAAACAGTTTTCCATTTTATAAGGTTGTTAAAAAAAATACTATGTGACAGACACTGCAAATAGCCCACATAAGTTAAAACATTTGCTATCTGGTCATTTACAATGTTTGGTGACCCTTAACTACAGAATCTTCTAATATAGTTTTCAGGATATATTCTCTTTAATTATATGTTTTATTGATGTGAGAAAGCTGGATTTATAATAAATATTATTTGAACAGCTTTACTGAAATATAATTTACATACTCTGAAGTGTACAATTCAGTGGTTTTCAGTATTTCAGAGCTGTACAGTCATCATCATCTAATTTTAGAATATTTTCATCACCTCAAAAAGCAACCTTGTACATGTTGTTCCCCTCCAACTCCCTCCCAAGTCCCCCTTTAGCCCTACAAATGTTAAATGAAATAACTCAGCCCATCAGTTTGAAATTAACAGAAATGGACTAAGGACTAAGGTTAATCTCTATAGAAAAAATTTGTTGAGTACATAATAAGGTAAACAAATCTACAAGGGAAAAAAATTTAACAGGCTAAAATACTAATATGCATTCTAAAAACCAATATAACAGCAACTGGCAATAAAAAAATCAGTATCAATAAAAGCATATTCTGAGATAAAATCCTTTAGCAGTATTAGGTTATTAATTGAGGAAAGTGTTACTTTGAACTGTGTCCCAAAAAAATACGTGTTGGTCTATACATGTGCATGTAATCCTATTTGGAAATAGGATTTTCTTTGTTATGTTAATGAGGTCATCAGTGTTGGGTATGTTTTACACCAATCACTTTCGAGATATAAAAGGATCAAATGAGGCACAGAAGCAAGTAATCACAGATAGGGAAAGATATATGCATGTCACACAAAGATCACCAAGGAACCGATAAAAGAAATGGAAAAGAGACAAGGACCTTCTCCCAGAGCTAACAGAGAAAGAAAGCCTTTCCCTACAGACAGTGCCCTGAATTCGGACTTCTAGTGCCCTAAATGGTGAGAAAATACATTTCTGTTCCTTAAAGCAACCATTTGTGGTATTTCTGTTATAGCAGCACTAGATAACTAAGACAGAGTTCTTTCAATAAGTATAAAGAAGTCCACAAGTTACAGTTTACAGAATTGTTTTCTCTTACTGGTTTATAAAATAATGCTGTATTCTATAATTGATAGCATCTTAGATTTAATGAAATATAGTATGTTTGAAATGATGTATTAGTAAGTCAGCTATTACAAAGAAAGAGATTCAGAACATTTCAGGCAAATTTGTAAAGTACAGTAAAGGTAGTTCTTTCGAGGTCTGGAGTATTAAAATAGGCACTGGATTGGTATTTGATATTTATATAATTTCCTCAGAAGTCATGAGAAGAATCAAACAGTCTAGTTTAACTAGAGTTTTATAACTCTAAATAGAATGTTCTATTAAGTATCTACAGTAGTGAATAAAATAGCATGATTCTTTTGGTGGCTGCTGTTGAAGACACAAAAATGCAACTTTATCTTTGATCTTAAATTAGTACTTTTACCAACAGGAGATTCTTATCCATTTACTTCCTCTTTTTGCTATTGGTGCTACATATTTACTTCTACATGTCATTCATATATTTACTTCCCACCCCTTTTTTTGCTATTGTTATCATATATTTACTTCTACATAAGTTATATACCCCACAGGACACTGTTAATACTATCAGTTCAAGCAGTCAATAGGCTTGCTCACATATTTAGACTTTCCAATACTCTTCATTCCTTCATGCTTTCATCCAAAAAAAATTTTTTTTATACCCTGGTGAACTTCCTTAATATTTCTTCAAGTGCAGGTCTGCTGATGATGACTTCTCTCGCCGTTTGTCTACCTAAGAATATCTTCAGTTCATTTTAATTTCTGAGAGATATTTTCACTGAATATAGAATTACTGATAGGCAGTTTTTTCCTTCTACACTTCAAAGATGGTCATTCTGTGCCTGGCTACCACCACTGACTGCTCTGACCGGGATCACAACAGAGGGTTCTGGACAGAGCTGGAGAAGGATGTAGAACAAAATTCTAACACACAAAAAAAGACCAGATTTACCGGCCAAAAGGAGAAACCCCAAGAGTATGGCCCCCAGACACCCTTTTAGCTCAGTGGTGAATTCACTTCAAGGTTCACCGTTCAGCCGGTGAGTGGACAGCCCCATAAAACGAAATGGAACTAAGGAGGCACAGCAGTCCAGAGATAAGGGCTAGAAGGAAGAAGGGGACAGGAAAGCTGGTGACAGGGAACTCAAGGTTGACTAAGGACAATGTTGATGTGTTGTGAGGTTGTTAACCATCGTCATAGGGCAATATGTGTACTAACTGTTTAATGAGAAACTATTTTGATCTGTAAACTTTCATCTAAAGAGAGAATAGCAGCACAATTGGAAGAGCGTAGTCAATGTCACTGAACTGTGCACGTAGAAATTTTTGAAATGGTGTATATTTGGCTATGTATATTTTCACCAAAAAGAAAAAAAAGGTCGAGAAGTGAGAGAGTTGACATGTCGTGGGGTTGTTAACCAATGTCATAAAACAATATGTGTACTACTGTTTAAAGAGAAACTATTTGTTCTGTAAACCTTCACCTCAAGTACAATAAAAAAAAAAGAGAAAGAAAAAAAAAAAAGATGTCATTCTACTATCTTCTGGCTTTCATAGTCTGTTGAAAAGTCAGTTTATATTCTTACTATTTCTCCGTAAGTAACACGTGTTTTTCCACTCTCTAACTACTTTTCAGATTTTTCTCTTTATATTTGGATTTTAGCACTGTGATTTCCAAACTGTGCTGGGAGAAACACAGCAACACTTGTCAGATACCATACAAACTGCTACTACTAAGTTGTTTAGATCTAACTACTTAAAAACAACTGTTAGTTACTTCATTGGCTTAGTAGTGTTGTGAAAAAGTTACTGAGACACTAAGGACACCATTAACCAAGAAAGTTTGGGAACCTAAGTTTTAGTAGTTAACTGTGAAGTGGCTAGGAGTGGTTTTCTTTGTTATTCATTCTGTTTTGGGTTCACTAAGATTCCTGAATCAGTGGTTTAATAAATTTAATAAATTTCTTAATAAATTTTGAAAAATAGCCACTGTTTTTTCACATATTGCTTCTGTTCCATTCCCCAATCTGTTTCATCTAGGACTCCAATTATACCCATGTTAGATCATCTAGTTGTATTGCATTTACCTCTTATTCTATTCTGTTTCTTTTCACCTCATTTCCTCTCTGTGCATTACAGACAAACCTCTCAGGTGGGCACTATCAAATAAGACAGCAAGAAATCACTTCAGTATGCTTGGTCTTCTAGTCTAACCCCTAAAAGGGGGAAATAAAAATATTTTCCCCTATGTTTCACAAGACAACTTCAAAAACTTGTCTTGGGAAAAAAAAATTAAGATTAGTAAATTACCCCTCCTTTTTAGGGACTGAACTAGGAATTTGGCTCTACTTTCAGACTCATCCAGCATCATGGAAAAGCTATACAACACATTCAACAGCTTATAAGGTCATCATGAATATGAGATAGGAATAAGGTATACAAGGTGCCGAACTTGCAAAAGCATTATTTGGTTACAAGGAAATCTTTTTCAGACACCAAAACTTTGTCTATTTATATATCACAAATATTTTTGCCAATTTAATAATCTTTTGAATGTTTATACACTGTATTAATGTTATATATTTCTCCATAAAAAACAAACAGTTTTGAAATTGCCCTTAAATATAAAACTAAATTTTAAATAGAAATAAAATTGCCTTTTTCTCAAAGATGAGCTATTTAGTAATGGTACATTATCATTTTCATCAATCTGATGCCAGTCATCAAACCATGTATTAATAACCATAATGTGCATAATTCATTGGCCAATTTACAGATAAAACAACAAGAATAATACCACTGTGTATCTAAATCTACAGAGTTTACAAAGAGTCTTTACATTTATCAACTTCTTTGATTCTTGGGACAAATCTGTGAGGCAAAAAAGGTATTATTATTCACAATTCCTATTAGACAAATGAGAAAACAAAAGCTCAGAACTTAAGTGATTTACCCAAGAGTCATTAAGCTATGTAAATTCAGATAAAGCTGAACTTCAAAGTCTATGTGCTCTTTCCATTAACCTACACGTTAATAAACTGTTATATATACAGATTACGAGTGAAACAAATTGCCTTTGCTTCTTTTAATTTTTACATTTTTATGAAATTAGGTAATAATCTTGAGTAAAGTAAGTCAGCGCATTCTTGATAATGTTTTCAAAAACAAAATCACACCTTAAAGCAATTTTAGCAATACTGAATTATCTGAAAGTCAATGAATTTCTCTTAGTATCCTACCAAGATGCACTTGACAAATTATTTCCTAATAAGGACACCCGATCCTTTATTTTTTATATTTTTTAAAACTAGGTTTACATAAGGCAGATAATACTATAAACAGTACCTCTGAGGTGCACATGTGCAAGAGGCCTGTGAATATTTCTCCTTGGGCAGAATCATAAAGATAAATCAGACTCAATTCCATAAGTAGCTAGGAAAAAATTTCAACTACCTCTGGTTACCTTTCAACACTTCTGAAAAGAGATTCCAGACACAGAAAAAGTCAAAAGGCCTCTAGTAAACACCTTCCACTGCTATTCAGCCTTTCTACACCAGGGCTTCTAACTGGTTTGTTAGAATTTGCAGCTCTAACAAGTTCCCAAAAAGTTATACATAAGAATCACCTGAGGATCTTGTTAAAATATAGATTCTGGTTCCCTACCTCTAGAGTGGAAATACAAATTCTCAGCAGGAAACTTGCTAGAAATGCAAATTTTAAGCACGGGTTCAAACTGGAACAAACGGATTTCAAGTCCTGTTGCAGAATGGCCAGAGTATTTTTACATGAAATCAAGTTATTTAAAATTAGTAATAAACTCTTTTCGAGAACAGTGCTTATCTCGTTAGAGAAATAAGCCACACCTATTTATCCTATAAACACAGATGTTACCCTTACTATAAAGCAAGACATTTTAGTCATTACTTTTATTGGCAGTACGATCTAGTCCCTTAGATAAATGATAGTAAGATTAAATCTCCATATGAAATTTCCTTAATTCTAAGTATAAAATTAACTATATTTGATTTATCATTATATATAATGTATCACACTACCTACGACAGACCGACAGGAAAATAGAAATCATCTGTAGAAAATAAGAAGAGAAATCGTAAGTTGAATTTACAAAAAAAAAAAAAAGTTAATAGTAACTCGTGCTTGTTTGAAGTACTTGGCTAAGGCTAAGATACACAGTTTGATCCTTGTATGAATCAGTTAACTGCGCATTAAAAATCAAACCTGTTGTCTTTGAGTCAATTCCGACTCACAGTGACCCGACAGGACAGGGAAGAACTGCCCCACAGGGTTTCCAAGGGGCCAACTGGTGGTTTTGAACTGCCGAATTCTTAACTACTGCACCACCACGGTTCCATGGAATTATAACTCTGGACATCAGAAATGGTAAATACATACCAGTGGTCTTAAGAGGAATGAGTGAAGATTACAGGTGGCTCAATGCCATCAATTATCAGGAAGGAACACAACTCAAGAGTATTTGAACTTGGACTCAAATCCTGAATTCTTTTTTCTGAGCAGAAACATATTAACTATTGAGGTGTACAAAATTTTAGTACTTACAAAACAGCCAAACATACATTTTGCTTCCTTTCCTTTCTACCCTAAATTCATCACATTTTTAATGATGTCTGCTCTTCCTTCTTACTTTACTCTAACTCAGTATATTTTCCAAGCACAGACACTTGTAGCATAGTGGTACTTTCTTTGGTACCAGGAAAACTTATACAGTGAAACAGCAGTTCTCAATTCTGTGGTAAATTATTTTAACTAATATTTTGTGCTCACATTGTGGACATCTGAATTTCTTACCAACAGATGAAATAAAAGATACGTAAATTAGCAACCTTGTGCTATAGACAGAAGCACCACACGGTCCCTCCACAGCAAAGACCTGGAAATCTAAGTAAAACAGAGACAAATGTCAATCCTGGAACCCTAAGTGACAAATAAAGAGATAGATAAATCAACCAAGCACCAAATGGCATAAGAAACTGACAGAGAACCGACAGCAACGAGAGTTACAAGCGGAGGTCCTCTATCAGCTAATGCAGCACGGATCCACGAACTTGGACTCCTGTCGGAGATCGGCAGACAGGGAGCACTGGAAAGCAAATTCAGAGCTCCCAGCAGGAAACAGAGCACCCATTGGACCTGCCCTGCTACAACACAGCTGAGTGAGTGGCCCTGCCCATTGGACTAAGAGGTGAAAAATATCATGTCCACAGATGAGCAAACAACAAACGCACAGCCCACCAGATCATACATAATCATATAAAACAAAAAAGCAAGACGAAACAAATCTACAATCAATAAACGAACAAAATAACTACTGAATATTCCCAAGACAGCAGACTATATCAAAACATATTTAAAAAAAACGGGACAGGATGGTTCCAGTAGGCATCCAAAATAAAATGCCAGATGACTTTCCAATAGAAGAAAAGGCACTAGAACTACCTGATAAGGAATTCAAATCTAATATTCAGAGATATCCAAGAGTTGAAGCAAAAAGCAGACAAAATGAGGAAAAAATAGACAAATTCATGGAAAATATAGACAAAAAAATGGAAGAATTCAAGAAAACGATACAGGAACAAAACGCCAAAATAAATAAACATCTAGAGATCATACAAAAACAACAATTAGAAATCCAAAAGACAAAAAAAAGATTTCAGAAATGGACAGTGTCAGAGAAGGGCTGAGGAAAAGGTTTGCAACAATGGAAGGCAGGATCAACAAAATTGAAGACAAACACTTGGATATAACTCTGTTTGAGGAAAAATTAGAAAAAAGAATGAAGAAACCCTAAGAATTATGTGGGATACAATCAAAAGCAAAAATTTTCGAGTGATCGGAGTTCCAAAAAAGGGGGAGAAAACAGAAAACATAGAGAGGATCATTGAAGAACTGCTGACATAAAACTTCCCTAATACCATGAAAGATGAAAAGCTTATCATTCAAGAAGCTCAACGAACCTCATATAGAATAGACCCCAAAAGAAAATCACCAAGGCATCTCATAATAATACTCCCTAAAACCAAAGACAAAGAAAGAATCCTGAGAGCAGCTTGAAAAAAAACAAGTCACATACACAGGGGAAACAACAAGACTAAGCTATGATCACTCGGCAGAAACCATGCAGGCAAAAAGGCAATGGGATGACATATATAAAACCTGAAAAAAAAAAATGGCCAACCAAGAATAATATATCCTGCAAAACTTTCATTCAAATATGATGGTGAAAACAGAACATTTCTAGATAAACAGAAATTGACGGAATATGTAACAACCAAACCAAACTTAACAAGAATTATTAAAGGGAATCCTTTGATTTGAGAACAAACAACATCAGACAACAGCCTGAATCTAGGACACAAGATCACACCAGTCAGATACCAATGTAGGAAATGAACTCTCAAGGACTATTCAGTGCCAAAAGATTCACAACAAGGAACCAAACAGGTTAATCTGCAAATAAAAACAATGTCAGAACAATACAAGAGAGAATAAACAGTGTAGGTATAGAACTTTCTAATGGACAGGAAGGCAAGGCGATACCAAGTAATAACAAATTGGTTCAAATTTAGGAAGATACAGGTAAATTTCAAGGTAACCACAAAGAAAGTAAACAAACCTCATCAAACTAAATAAAAAAACATAAGGTTGAAGGAAAAACAAAATCTACAAAAACAAAAGAAATAAAAAAAATTCACAAACAAAAGGATTTCAGCACAGGAGAGTAATAGGAAAAAAGAAATCGTCAACACCACAAAAAAAAGCATTACAAAATGACAGCAATAAACTCACACCTATCAATAATTACACAAAACATAAATGGCTTAAACGCACCCATAAAGACACAGAGAGTGACAGAAAGGATAAAAAAATAGGATCCATCAATATGCTGTCTACCAGAGACACATTAGAAAGAAAGACATAAATTTATTAAAAATCAAAGCATGGAAAAATATATATCAAGCAAACAGCTACCAAAAAAGAGCAGGAGTGGCAATACTAATCTCAGATAAAATAGACTTTAAAACAAAATCCACCATAAAAGACAAAAAAGGGCATTATACCATGATTAAAGGGATGATCCATCATGAAGACACAATCAGAGTAAATATCTACACACCCAATGACAAGGCTCCAAAATACATAAACTTGAACAGCACTGAAAAGAAAAACAGACAGTTCCACTACTGTGTAGGAGACTTCAACATACCACTCTCGGTAAAGAACAGAACATTAGAAAGAAACTCAACAAAGATACAGAAGATCTAAAGGCCACAATCAGCCAAATTGACCTCTTAGACATATACAGAACACTCCACCCAACAGCTGCAAAGTACACATTCTTTTCAATGCACATGGAACATTCTCCAGAATAGATCACATCTTAGGCCACAAAGCAACCCTAAACAAAATTCAAAACACTGAGATAATACAAAGTATCTTCTCCGATCACAACACCATCAAAGTAGAAATTAACAACAGGAAGAGTAAGGCAAAAAGTCAATTACATGGAAAGGAAATAACATACTGCTTAAAAACCACTGGGTAATAAAAGTAATAAAGATGGAATCAAAAAATTCCTAGACTCAAATGAGAATGAAAACACATCATACCAAAACCTCTGCGACACAGCAGGGCAGTGCTCAGAGGTCAATTTATAGCAATTGATGCACATATCAAAAAAGAAGAAAGGGACAAAATCAAAACATTAGCTACACAACTCGAACAAAGAGAAAGAGAACAGCAAAAGAAGCCTACAACCACCAGAAAAAAGGAAATAATAAAGATCAGAGAAGAAATAAATGAAATAGAGAACAGAAAAACAACAGAAAAAATCAACAAAACTAAAAGTTGGTTCTTTGAAAGGTTCAACAAAGTCAGCAAGCCACTAGTCAAACAGACAAAAGAAAAACAGGAGCGGACACACATAACCCAAAAAAGAAATGAAATGGCGGACATTACGACAGATCCAACTGAAATAAAAAAGATTATAACAGATTATTTTGAAAAACTATACTCCAACGAATTTGAAAAACTAGAGGAAATGGACAAATTTCTAGAAACACATTACCTACCCAAAATGGCACAAACTGACGCTGAAAATCTGAACAGACTCATAACAAGAGATTGAAAAGGTAATAATAAAAAAAAAAAACTCCCAACGAAAAAGGCCCTGGCCCAGATGGCTTCACTGGAGAATTCTACCAAACATTCAAAGAAGAGCTTACACCAGTACTACTCAAACTATTTCAGAACATAGAAAACGAAGGGATACTTCCAAAATTTATTCTATGAAGCTAGTAAGACCCTGATATCAAAATGAGGTAAAAAAAAAAAAAAAACCCAAAAAAGAATAATATAGACCAATATCTCTCATGAATATAGATGCAAAAACTCTCAACAAAATTCTAGTCAAGAGAATTCACCATCATATCAAAAAAATACACCACGACCAAGAAAGATTCATACTAGGTATGCAAGGATGGTTCAACACCAGAAAATCAATCAACGTAATCCACCACATAAATAAAAGAATCATATGATTATCTCACTCAACACAGAAAAGGCATTTGACAAAGTCCAACACCCATTCCTGATAAAAACTCTCAATAAAATAGGTATAGAAGGGAAATTCAACATAATAAAGGGTATCTATATAAAACAAACAGCCAACATCATTCTTAATGGAGACAGGCTGAAAACATTCCCCTTGAGAACAGGAACAAGACAAGGATGTCCTTTATCACCACTCCTATTTAACACTGTGCTGGAAGTTCTAGTTAGAGCAATAAGGCAAGAAAAATAAAGGGCATCCAGATTAGTTATGAAGAAGTTAAACTGTCCCTATTTGCAGATGATATGCTACTATATATAGAAAACCCAAAAGACTCCACAAGAAAACTACTGGAATTATAGAAAGATTCAGCAGAGTAGCAGGATACAAGATAAACATACAAAAATCCACTGGATTCCTATACACCAACAAAGAGAACGATGAAAAAGAAATCAGGAAAACAATACCATTTATAATAGCCCCTAAAAACATAAAATATTTAGGAATAAATCTAACCGGGGATGTAAAAGATGTATACAAAGAAAACTACAAAACACTACCGCAAGAAACGATCTACATAAATAGAAAAACATACCGTGCTCATGGACAGGCAGACTTAACACTGTGAAAATGACAATTCTATCCAAAACAATTTATAAATACAATGCAATTCCAATCTAAATACCAACAACATTCTTTAAAGAGATGGAAAAAACAATCATTAACTTTATATGGAAAGGGAAGAGGCCCCGGGTAAGTAAAGCACTACTGAAGAGAAGAATAAAGTAGGATGACTCGCACTACCTGACCTCAAAATCTGCTATACAGCTATGGTAGTCAAAACAGCCTGGTACTGGTACAATGACAGACACACTGACCAATGGAACAGAATTGAGAACCCAGATGTAAATCCATCCACTTATGGTCACCTGATCTTCAGCAGGGACCCAAAGTCCATCAAATGGGGAGAAGACAGTCTTTTTAACAAACGGTGCTGGCGAAACTGCAAAAAAATGAAAAAGGACCCATACCTCACACCATACACAAAACTAATTCAAAATGAATCAAAGACCTATATATAAAACCAAAAACTATGAAGACCATAGAAGAAAAAAATAGGATCAACGCTAGAGACCCTAATACATGGCATTAACAGAATATAAACCATAACTAACAACATACAAACTCCAGAAGATAAGCTAGATAACTGGGATCTTCTAAAAATTAACACTTATGCTCATCAAAAGACTTCACCAAAAGAGTAAAAAGAGAACCTACGGACTGGGAAAAAAATTTTGGCTATTACAAATCTGACAAAGATCTACTCTCTAAATCTACAAGAAAATCCAACACCTTTACAACAAAAAGATAAATAATCCAATTAAAAAATGGGCAAAGGAAACGAACAGACACTTCACTAAACGACATTCAACAGGCTAACAGATACATGAAGAAATGCTCGCCATCACTAGCCATTAGAAAAATGCAAATCAAAACTATAATGAGATACCATCTCACCCTGGCATTACTGTCACGTATCAAAAAAACAGAAAATAACAAATGTTGGAGAGGCTGCAGGGATACTGGAACTCTTATGCACTGCTGGTGGGAAAACAAAATAGTACAACCATTTTGGGAAACAATATGGTGCTTCCTTATAAAGCTAAAAATAGAAATACCATATGATCCAGCAAGCCCACTCCTAGGAATATATCCTAGAGAAAAAAGAGCTGTCACATGAATAGACACATGTGCACCCATGTTCACTGCAGCATTGTTCACAACAGCAAAAAGATGGAAACAACCTAGATGTCCATCAACAGATGAACAGATATAAACTATGGTACATACACACAATGGAATACTACGCAACGATAAAGAAGAATGATGAATCTGTGAAGCATCTCACAACATGGATGAGTCTGGAAAGTATTATGCTAACTGAAATAATTCAGTCACAAAAGAACAAATATTGTATGAGACCCCTACTATAACAATTTATGAAAAGTTTTACACACAAAAAGAAACTTTGATGGTTAGGAGGGAGGGGAAGGGTGGGGGTGGAAAAACACTAAACAGACAATAGATAAGTGTTAACTCTGGTGAAGGATAAGAGAGTACACAGTACGGGGGAAGCCAGCACAGCTTGTTCAGAGTAAGGTCATGGAAGTTCCATGGACAAATTCAAACTCCCTGAGGGACTGAATTACTGTGCTGAGGGCTATAGGGACCATGGTCTCAGGAAACATCTAGCTCAACTGGCATAACACACTTTATAAAGAAAATGTTCTACATTCTACTTTGGTGAGTAGCATCTGGGGTCTTAAAGCCTGTGAGCAGCCATCTAAGATACTCCACTGGTCTCACCCCTTCAGGAGCAAGGGAAAATGAAGAAAATTAAAGATACAAGGGAAAGATT
Source organism: Trichechus manatus latirostris (assembly GCF_000243295.1). Classification (NCBI taxonomy): domain Eukaryota; kingdom Metazoa; phylum Chordata; class Mammalia; order Sirenia; family Trichechidae; genus Trichechus; species Trichechus manatus. Next base: position 8,889,308 of record NW_004444017.1, read on the forward strand.
AGTCCAAAGGACTAATGGACCACAACTATCACAGCCTCCACCAGACTGAGTCCAGTACAACTACATGGTGCCTGGCTACCACCACTGACTGCTCTGACAGGGACCACAATAGAGACTGCCAGACAGAGCTGGAGAAAAATATAGAACAAAATTCTAACTCAAAAAAAGACCAGATTTACTGGCCTGACAGAGACTGGAGAAACCCCAAGAGTATGGCACCCAGACATTCTTTTAGCTCAGTAATGAAGTCACTCCTGAGGTTCACATTTTTGCCAAAGATCAGATGGGCCCTTCGGACAAAACGAAACTAAAGGGGCACACCAGCCCCGGGACAAGAACTTGAAGGCAGGACGGGACAGGAAAAGTGGTAATAGGGAACCCAAGGTTGAGAAGGGAGAGTACTCACTTCATGGAGTTGTTAACCAATGTCATAAAACAATACGTTTACTGTTTAATTAGAAACCAGTTTGTTCTGTAAACCTTCATCTAAAGTACAATAATTAAAAAAAAAAAGAAGAAATACGTAAATTATATTTAATGAAATAGAACAGATTCAGGGCTATTCCTATAATGATGTCACTCAGTCTCACTAATATGCCTTTCTTGAATGGAAAAGTAGATTTACAGCTTAGAGCTGGAAACTGCTCAAATTCTCGGTCCCTGTTATCAATAGTAGCTTAGTTTTCCATATGTGAATTCATCTATCCTGTCATATGAGTGGAAGTAGAAACAATGTTGAAATTATGTAAAAATAAAGCTCAAGAAAACTTTTTTTAGTGACTGGTGGGGCTATTCAAAGAATAATGAGAGGCCTCGATATATCAAAATAAAGCATGGGCTTAAAATTACATGTCAAGAAACGCTGGTCAGCTAACAGACCAAAGAGTTGTCACACTCCGGTATGCTTTTCTAGGAAAATGGTGAATTTAGAAACACAATCGCAGATCTATTTCATCTATACTGCATCTACAGGAATAATCTAGGAAAATTTCCATAGGAAAACATGGTAGGGGGAGTAATTATTTCTCTATTCAACATAGAAAAGTAGGTTAAGACCACTGTTCTTTTGCTCCAAAGGAAAACTGGAAAGATCCTAATCTCAATCTACCTGTTTAAGATACCAGGAAAGTCAAGGAATCGCAATCTTCAGATGTGGCTATTACGTTCCCGTACAATTCTGTGGCTAGAAGTTAAGAAGTGACTGGGATTGTTCCCCCTTTCAAAGGTAGGAAATGAGAGGTTATCCTAAGGTCAGGAGCTTCTAATGTGGCTCTTGATTTAGATTGTGTTAACTTGCTCTGCTCCAGGATGAAAGCAATCGTGACCAGATCAACGTGCTCTGCAGCTGGTTAATCAGTTTACTCCAGTGTGAGCAATGCAGCTTTAGACCCTCTCTGGGCACTGTGCCTCCTAAGTCTCGACTGCAGGCAATCCTGTTTGCCACTCATTCTTAAGAAGTATTTTCCTCTCCCCGCAATAAGAAGTAAAAGAAATACAAATAAGAAATATCCTTTCAATATTTCAAGTAAGCTATAATTGTTTGTGTTCCACATTTTAGTCCAATATTCACTAGAAAATGAAATATTTTGACACTTCTATATGAAACCATTATACTGGCTCAAGAGTCTGCCTTGAAAGCATAAGCTGATTCCTTGGAAGAGGAAATTTAGAAGGAAGCTGAAGGTTTTTTTAAAAAAAAGGCAAACAAGGCTGGAAGGGAACATACGAGGGTTCCAAATTCTTTAAGAGAGTCTCAAATTCTAGGTAACTACAAAGCCATCTTAAAGGCAACGACTTGAATACAAACTTTTATGACAGTTACTACAAACTACAAGTGATACTGTAAAATTATACTAGTATTCCAATTTTACTTCAAAACCTATGACAACATTTGAAAAAGTGCTTCAGTCCTACTACTAAATTTCTTTCAGGTTAGAAGTCAAGAAAAATGTCTGATAGTACACAATACTGGGAAGCCAGCACAACTTGTACAAGGCAAGGTCATGGAAGCTCCAAAGACACATCCAAACTCCCTGAGGGTCCGAATTGCCGGGCTGTGGCCTGTGGGGACCATGGTCTCGGTGAACATCTAATTCAACTGGCATAACGTAATTTATAAAGAAAATGTTATACATTCTACTTTGGTGAGTAGCGTCTGGGGTCTTAAAAGCCTGTGAGGGGCCATCTAAGGTACTCCACTGGTCTCACCCCTTCAGGAGCAAGGGAAAATGAAGAAAACTAAAGATACACGAGAAAGATTAGTCCAAAGGACTAATGAACCACAACTATCACGGCCTCCACCAGACTGAGTCCAGTACAACTAGATGGTCCCCAGCTACTACCACTGACTGGTCTGACAGGGATCACCACAAAGGGTCCCAGACAGATGTGGAGAAAATGTAGAACAAAATTCTAACTCACAAGAAAAGACCAGACTTACTGGCCAACAGAGACTGGAGAAACCCCCAGAGTATGACCCCCGGATATCCTTTTAGCTCAGTAATGAAGTCACTCCTGAGTTTTACCCTTCAAATATTATACAGGACCAGAAAACAAAATGAGACTAAAGGGGCACACCAGCCCAGTGGCAAGGACTAGAAAGTAGGAGAAGGCAGAAAAGATCGTAACAGGGAACCCAAGGTCAAGAAGGGAGAGTGTTTACATGTTGTGGGGTTGTTAACCAATGTCATAAAACAATATGTTTACTAACTATTTAATGAGAAGCTAGTTTGTTCTGTAAACCTTCATCTAAAGTAGAATTAAAAAAAAGAAAAGAAAAATATGTCTGAGACAGAAGGTGCATTCACTAAAAGTACAAACTGGTGAATCAACTGACTCAGGACCAGTTCACGAATCAAGTTAGTAATGCAGAAAATCACAAAAAGGAAAAATATATTATGTATATACCTATGTACCTTAAGCATTTTAACTTAAAACATTCAAATGTGCTCACTAATCTTTTGCTGTTAGACCAACGCCTGGGTCCATAATAGGAGTTCCTTGAATAAATTATGCATCAACACAGACTCACATTCATGTTTGTCTGACCTTTTTCAGTCAATTTCTTTAAAAGTGAAAACATAAAAATGCTTGTAAAGCAATGAACACTAAACTCTTCTAGATCTGTATGACCTTTACAGGCTTTTATAGTTGTCTTGCTTACATCTAATTCCACCTGCCTTTAATCAAGTCTCCAAAATTTTCACAGAATTAACTCTCTTTGTGCATTGTTATTTCACTGATTTAGATAATATTTAGTTAAATTATGTAATTACAATAAGAAGTAAAACTGAGATACAGCAATTGATAGGAGACGAAATGCAAAGTCAAACTAGAGAAGAGCCTACTAGCCACCAGTTAATATTAAAAATACTGTGGCCATCAATCAGTAGCCTTCCAGAGGGAATGAGGACCAGAAATTATTCAGAGATCCTTAAAAGAACTACCATACCCTAACTTAACTTCTTAAAGGCTTTACAGAGAGATCTTTGAGAATGTGCAATCATTTATGTCATCCAAAATACTTTAAGGTTTTAACAAATCTCTTAACTGCAATATAGGTAGATGATTTGAATCTTCCTTTTGAAATGGAGTGCTGATGAACTATAATAAAATTTGTATGCAATTTTAAATAGCATTTTTAAACTGGAAAGAAAAGTTAAAACATAAAAAAGAAAAATGAAAGCACCAAGCTCAGTATTTCTTATAGTTAAAATTGTGTTGCACAATCTTCCTACCAGTCCATCTTGTTCTTACTAATGTTGCAGACACAGCTCACATGAATGTGGTAAGGATTTCTATCACTCATAAATTCTATTATGACCCTCATGAAACTTTATTTCATTCTCACAACAAATACTGTTTAAATATGTGACTATATGCTAAGGTTTGCTGATTATTTTACGTAAAAATTAAAAATAAACATTTAGTATAAGATTTGGCCTGATGTTAGAAATCTATTTCTGTTTTTATCATGCTTTGGGTGCAAGGATTATAGTGCGTTCCCAGGTACTTGAGTTCAAGTTCATTTATATGATTGCCTTTATAATTTTATTAAAATTATGAAATTCCAAAATTTGATTACAGTCAATCAAATTTCAAAATCTGCTTAAAACGCAAGTATTTAGGGGTAGAAACAATCAATAGGAAAGAAAACCTAATAGCACTCACCAAGGTTCTCCAGAACTCATGAGCAGTAACGGACAGTAAAATGTATGAATTTATTGTTAGTGAAATCCTTACAATTTAATAGACCAAAAAAAGTACCCAGAGTATAAAAATGCCTCTCAAGGAATTAAAAGTAGACATCCTATAGATTTTCTTCTGTGGTTCCATACTGCTTTTAAAAACATGGATTATTTTATCAAGAATGAAAACAAGACCTTTTTTACTGATAGGTTGCAGACTTGATTTTTTAATTTAGAAATTAAAAAGTGGTAGCCTAAGTGTCCTGTTTTAGGCATATAACTCCAACTAAGCTTTTCCTGGAGCCCTAATGTATGCATTTCACTAACGTTACTACTTATGTGATATCATCAGTGACACAAAGAATAAACAAAGATTTCTACTCTTTTTTGTATTCTTCCTGTAACCACAACGGATTAAATTTAACAACGATTGTCACTGACTCTCATCAAAAGACTCAGCCTCTCAATAACAACTGCCCTAGAATGTAATATTTAAGGCTTACTATAGAACTTGACACTGGTTTTTGACCCAAATTTAATTTACAAAGGACAACTGAAATATTTGTTCAAATTAACAATGAAATATGAACAATCTTCTGCTTATAATGTTAATCAGGCAATTCACAAGCTTACATCCCTAGACGCTGGCAACCACATCCTTCAAGAATTATTTAAAATGGCCTGAAAATGTCTAGGACCTACTGACATCAACAAGTGATTTTTCCCTCAGTAAGTTTAGGCACTTCCCTCCCCATCAGTTTCTCTAGAAACATCAGATAAGAAGGCTCCTGTAAATTCAAGGGAAAAAAAAAACCTCTGAAATACCATTAATATGTTTTCAGGTAATATGCATTCTAACTACTAAAAAATCTAGTCTTGTGCAAGTCAAAGCAATAAAGTGCTATTTAAATAACAGTAAAAAGGAAATTCAAAAAAAAAAGTTAACTTTTTTATATTATACAATTTTTCAGTATTCATTTTAAAATATAAAATGTCTCTGAGACGTCCGACAGCATGGCGCTCTAGGCAGAAGCACCGTGCCGTCCCTCCATAGCAAAGATCCGAAAAACTAAGCCAAACAGAGAAAACAGCAACCCTGAAATCCTAAACATCAAATGAAGCGATAAAGAACTCAGCCAAGCACCAAATGGAATAAAAAACTGACAGAGAACAAAGAGCGAGGAAACATACATGGAGAGGTCCCCTATCAGCTAATGCAGCACAGATCCGCCATCTTGGACTCCTATCAGAGACCAGCAAATAGGGGGTACGAGAAAGCAGCTTCACGGAGTTTCCAGCAGGAGACAAAACAACCGGTAAACTGCGATATAAGCTTTCCCAACCCCCACCCTTCTTCACCCCCACTCAGCCTCCACTGTTTCCTGTGGCCACAGTCTCTTGGCCGGGAAGCACTGGCTGTTTGGATTCCACCTGCCCGCACTGGCCGACTCCCTGAGTGCAATTTGTCGGCTGCTGGTGTTGCTTTTTTCCGCTTCTTTTGATTTCTTCCTTACCTCTGACCACCACCCCCTCCTTTTGCTCAAATACCTTGCTCCATGCTCCATCTTTGCTTCTTCCCGAGGGGCTGTGGAGCTCCATTCGAGTATGAAACTGCTTTCCGGTCCATGCTGCCATGCAGGTGGGATCCCGGGGCTTTTTGTTTGTTTTCAATTGTTTCTTTGTTCTGTTTCTTTTCTCGAGTTTGGAGCCCGTTCTGGCCCGGCAGTGCTGCACAGCTTGGGACCTACCCCAACAGCTTGCGAAGATGCACAGAGGAATCTCTGAGGGCATTTCTTTTTTCATGGGATTTTTTTTTTCTCTGTTTTTTGGGGGCTTTTTCTTGTTCTTTTTTCTAATTTGTTTTGTTTTCCCTTTTTCCCTTTTCGTCTTTCTTTATTACTCAGTTTCTCGTCTCTCTATACCTTCCTTCTTTTCCTCTCCCCTGCATACCTGGTACTGAATACCTCTACACTTCCTAGCCAGGCTGTACTTCAACACCTGGGAACAACTGCCCCAGACCTCGCAGCCACACCGGTGGGATCCCTGGGAACTTTGCTGCTCTTTTTTCTTTCTAATTTTTATGTATTCATTCTTTTCTTTTTTTTTCTTCTTCTTCCCGTTTTTGTTTTTCTCCATTTCATAGTCTCTCATCTCTCTACTCCAATGGCAAGCTCCCCTAGCACTCTTTTTTGTTTGTATGTTTATGGCTCCTGTTCCTCTCTCCTCTCTCCCATACCCATCTTAGCTCCACACATCACAATCTCCCCACTCCATCCTGCCTACCTGCACTGTGCACTTAACATCACACCACCAACCAGCACAGGCAGAGCCAACCAGAACCTGCCCTGCACTGATTACTGACCCACCCTGGTGGCTGTAGTAAATGCCACAAACAACGCATCCCAGCAACTCCTCTTCAACTGGACCTGCCCTGCTGACCTTGCCAATTGGAGAAGGAGGTGGAAAGTGTCATGCTCACAAACGAGCAAACAACAAAGAACACACAGCCCGCCTGCTCAGACATAGCCAAATTAAAAAAAAAGGACAAAACAAACCAATCTACAATCAATAAACGAGAAACATTAACTACTGAATGCCCCGAAGACAGCAGACAATATCAAAACATTTACAAAACCAGGACAGGATGGTTCCAGTAGGCGTCCAAAATAAAACACCAGATGACTTTCCAGTGGAAGAAAAGGCACTAGAACTACCTGTTAGGGAATTCAAATCTCTAATACTCAGAATTATCTAAGAATTGAAGCAAAAAGAAGACAAAAATGAGGAAAAAATCGACAATTTCATGGAAAAGGCAGACAAATTCATGGAAAATACAGACAAAAAAAACGGAAGTATTCAGGAAAATAATGCAAGAACAAAATACCAAAATAAATTCACAACTAGAAATTATACAAAAACAATTAAAAATCCAAAAGATAAACAACAAGATTTCAGAAATGGACAGTGTCATAGAAGGGCTGAGGAACAGATTTGAAATGGTGCAAGACAGGATCAGCGGAATTGAAGAAGAACACTTGGATACAACTGTTTGAGGAAAAATCAGAAAACAGAACAAAGAAAAATGAAGAGACACTGAAAATTATGTGGCATACAATCAAAAGCAAAACTCCGCGAGTGATTGGAGTTCCAGAACAGGGGGCGAAAACAGAAGACACAGAGAGGATCACTGAAGAATTGCTGACAAAAAACTTCCCCAATATCATGAAAGATGAAAAGCTGACCATCCAAGAAGCTCAACGAACCCCATATAGGACAGACTCCAAAAGAAAATCACCAAGGCATATCATAATCACACTCACTAAAACCAAAGACAAAGAATCCTGAGAGCAGCTCAAGAAAAACAAAAAGTCACATACAGAGGAGAAACAATAAGACTACACCAAGATTATTCAGCAGAAACCATGCAGGCAAGAAGGCAATGGAATGACATATATAAAACCTTGAAAGAAAAAAACTGCCAACCAAGAATAATATATTCCGCAACACTCTCGTTCAAATATGATGGTGAAATTACGTCATTTCCAGATAAACAGAAATTAAGGGACTATGTAAAAACCAAACCAAACTTACAAGACTTATTAAAGGAAGTCCTTTGATCTGAGAACAAACAATATCAGACCACAGGCTGAATACAGGACACAGGATTGTACTAGCCAGATACAAACCTAGGAAATGAACTCTTAAGGACCATGCAAAACCAAAAGAATTACAAAAGCAAACCACAGAGGTTAATCTGTAAATGACAACAGCATCAGAACAATAAAAGAGGGAATAAACGGTGTAGGTATAGAACCTTCTAATGGCGAGGAAGTCAAGCGATACCGAGTAATAATAGACTGGTTCAAATCTAGGAAGATAAGGGTAAATTTCAAGGTAACACCAAAGAAAGTTAACAAACCTACTCATCAAAATAAAGAAGAAAAACATAAAGTCTCAGTAAAAACAAAACCTACAAATACAAAAGAAATGAAAAAAATTCCACAAACAAAAGGAACTCAGCACAGGAGAGTAAGATGAACAAAACTGGAGGACATTATGCTGAGTGAAATAAGTCAATCACAAAAGGACAAATAATTGTATGAGACCTCTACTGTATAACTCATGTAAAAGTATACGCACAAAAAGAAACGATCTTTGTTGGTTACAACAGATGGGAGGAGTGGGGGGGAACTAAATAAATAAGTGCTAACTTTGGTGCAGGGTAAGACAGTACACATTACTGGTGAAGCCAGAACAACTTGTACAAGCAAAGGTCATGGAAGCTCCATAGACACTTCCAAACTCCTTGATGGACTGAATTGCTGGGCAGAGGGCTGTGGGGACCATGGTCTCGGGGAACATCTAGCTCAACTGGCATAACACAGTTTATAAAGACAGTGTTCTACATTCTACATTGGTGAGTAGGGTCTGGGGTCTTAAAAGCCTGTGAGCAGCCATCTAAGACACTCCACTGGTCTCACCCCTTCGGGAGGCAAGGGAGAATGAACAGAACAAGATACAAGGAAAAGATTAGTCCAAAGGACTAACAGACCATAGCTACCATGGCCTCCACCAGACTGAGTCCAGTACAGCTAGATGGCGCCTGGCTACCACCACTGACTGCTCTGACCGGGATCACAATAGAAGGTCCTGGACAGAGCTGGAAAAGGATGTAGAACAGAATTCTGACTCACAAAAAAAGACCAGATTTACTGGCCTGACATACTGGAGAAACCCTAAGAGTATGGCCCTGGACACCCTTTTAATGATGAAGTCACTCCTGAAGTTCACCGTTCAGCCGGGGACTGGACAGCCTCATAAAAGAAAACAGGACTAATGAAGCACAGCAGTCCAGGGACAAGGACTAGAAGGCAGGAGGGGACAGGAGAGCTGATGATAGGGAACCCAAGGTTGAGAAGGGACAGCGTTGATATGTCAGGGGGTTAACCATTGTCATAGGGCAATATGTGTACCAACTGTTTAATGAAAAACTATTTGGTCTGCAAACCTTCACCTAAGCTCCAAAAAAAAAATAATAATAATTATCTATATGAGATCAAACTGACAACAGCAACTCAAAAGGTTTGATAGGAAGCCTAGGGGACAGTGAGTTGAAGATAATGGTGATGGAATAATTTGGAAAAGATAGTGAGAATGGCAGCACAGCTGGAAGAATGTAATCAATGTCACTGAATTGTACATGCAGAAACTTTCAAAATGGTGTAACTCTGCCTATATATATTTTCACCAAAAAAAAGGTCCTCAAGGTCAAGAAGGGAGAGTGTTGACATGTCATGGGGTTGTTAAGCAATGTCATAAAACAATATGTGTACTGACTGTTTAATGAGAAACTATTTGTCCTGTAAACCTTCATCTAAAGTACAATAAAAAAAATTAAAAAAAAAAAGTCTGTGAGACTCTAAAAGTTAGTATTGTTAAGGAAATGATATCTTTTCCCTTTTCATTAGGGTCGTCATGTTGTTTTTGTGTTAGGTGCCATCCAGTCAGTTCTGACTTACAGAGACCCTGTAGGACAGAGAAGAACTGCCCCCACAGGGTTTCCAAGGAGTGGCCGGTGGATTTGAACTGCTGATCTTTTGGTTAGCAATGGAGTTCTTAACCAGTATGCCACCAGGGTCATCATGTGAGGCCTAGTTAATCTTTCATTCACCCTTAAGTACCTCCTAACTCTTTAACAGTAAGAAATCAGAACAGCCATTTTAGGGACCTCATTTTAATAGGAAGAATTAAGTAATATACATTTAGAGTATATTCTTAAAGGTCACATTCCTATAACTACTAAGAAACTTCAATTCCAGTTCTATATTACATGACACATTCTTCTATTACCACCAAATATAGTAGTATACGTTGCCTTTTATATAACATTTTTAAATTACTAGTCTCACAGAATCTACTTTCTAAATATTCATGTACATTTCAATAAGAATGTAGTTAGCATACTTGGCACAAGCTAAATATGAATTTGCTCTTCGGGTTAAAAAAAAAGAGAAACGGACATCTGAACTGAACAACTGAATGTGCTACTTTGTCATTGTGTAATTTATGATACAAAAATTATTACATGTTTTTAAAACTAATACTTCATTAAAGTCTTCATAAGAAAAATTCTACTGGATAGTAGCCAACTCTTCCTCGGCAACAATAAAACACATGGCAACATATTAAAAACTGTCAGTACTCTTCAACCTCCTGGTAATTTTTTTCTTTGGAGAAGGGATGGGTGGTTTATGGAAAAAAATCACTCTCTTATATGGTCAGTTTTGAAGATATTGGGAACAACCTCAAAAAAATGTCTTCCTAGGGCGGAATCATATACCAGCTGATCTAAAAACCTTCAGAAAAGCCTTTTTTGTGATTTGGGGAGAAACAATTTGTAAAAAGCCCTAATCCTCCATCACATTACTTGCTAAAGGGAAAATTTTAAACTATTCACATACCAATCCTAAAAGGGAGGCAGTATAATAACAAAGAGACAATTAACAAGTACACTTTACTTTCTTTATAAGAGCTAAAGAAAGGTCAGAGTGCAGGATTTCAATCAAAAGATTAGGCAGAAAATTTGTACCTGACAAAACTCTATAGACACAACTTTGTTTTTTTCCAAAGGTTTTCATTTTTATTTCTAGGATTTTCTATCCTACTAATTCTACTTATTTAGAAACTTTGGCATACTACATACAAGAAAAGTAAAGTATTAGATTAACACAAAATGAAGAAAAAAGGTAAAATATGCACATGCCTTACAAATGACAGTTTGTTTTCCTTAAATGTTCAAACAAGGGTCTCCTATGAGGATACAGAAAAAATATTTGAAAACAGTAATATTTGAATTAACCAGAATTCTACAAACAGAATAGTGTTCTGGCCACCTGAATTATTCTCCATTGTTGTTGTTATTAGGTGCTGTCCAGTCAGTTCTGTCTCATAGCAACCCTATGTACCACAGAAGGAGACAATGCCCGGTTCTGTGCCATGCTCACAATCTTTGTTATGCTTGAGCCCATTGTTGCAGCCACTGTGTCAATCCATCTTGTTGAGGGTCTTCCTCTTTTTCACTGACCCTGTACTTTATCAAGCATGACGTCCTTCTCCAGGGACTGATACCTTCTGACAGCATGTCCAAAGTATATAAGATGTAGTCTCACACTCCTTGCTTCTAAGGGGCATTCTGGTTGTACTTCTTCCGAGACGGATGTGTTCGTTCTTTTGGCAGTCCAGGGTATATTCAATATTCTTCACCAACACTACAATTCAAAGTCGTCAATTCTTCTCCGGTCTTCCTTATTCATTGTCCAGCTTTCGCATGCATATGATTTGACTGAAAATACCACGGCTTGGGTCAGGCAGGCCTTAGTCTTCAAAGTGATATCTTTGCTTTTCAACACTTCAAAGAGGTGTTTTGCAGCAGATTTGCCCAATGCAATGTATCTTTTGATCTCTTGACTGCTGCTTCCAAGGGTGATGGTTGTGGATCCAAGTAAAATGAAATCCTCAACAACTTCAATCTTTTCTCTGTTTATCATGAGGTTGCATATTGGTCCAGGAGTGAGGATTTTTGTTTTCTTTATGCTGAGGTATAATCCATACTGAAGACTGTGGTCTCTGATCTTTATCAGTAAGTGCTTCAAGTTCTCTTCACTTTCAGCAAGCAAGATTGTGTCATCTGCATAACATAGGTTGTTAATGAGTTTTCACCAATCCTGATGCCCCGTTCTTCTTCATATAGTCCAGCTTCTCGGATTATTTGCTCATCATACAGACTGAATAGGTATGGTGAAAGAATGCAACGCCCACCTTTCCTGACTTTAAACCATGCAGTATCCCCTTGTTCTGTTCCAACAACTGCCTCTTGATCTATGCACAGGTTTCCTCATGAGCACAATTAAGTGTTCTGGAATTCCCATTCTTTGCAATATTATCCATAATTTGTTACGATCCACACGATTGAATGCCTTAACATAGTCAATAAAATACAAGTAAACATCTTTCTGGTATTCTCTGCTTTCAGGCAGGATCCATCTGACATCAGCAATGATATCCCTCGTTCCCCGTCCTCTTCTGAACCCGGCCTGAATTTCTGGCAGTTTTCTTTTGACATACTGCTGCGGCCACTTTGAATGATCTTTGACAAAATTTTACTTGCATGTGATATTAACGATACTGTTCGATAATTTCCGCATTCAGTTGGATCGCCTTTTTGGGAACAGGCATAAACATGGATCTCTTCCAGTCCGTTGGTCAGGTAGCTCTCTTTCAAATTTCTTGGCATAGACAAGTGAGCACTTCCAGCGCTGCTTTCGTTTGTTGAAACATCTCACTCGATATTCTGTCAATTCCTGGAGCCTTGTTTTTGGCCAATGCTTTCAGTACAGCTTGGACTTCTTCCTTCAGTACCATCGGCTCCTGATCATATGCTAGCTCTTGAACTGGTAGAACATCGACAATGTCTTTTTGGTATAATGACTCTGTGTATTCCCTCCACCTTCTTTTGATGTTTCCTGCGTCGTTTAATATTTTCCCCATAGAATCCTTCACTATTGCAACTCAAGGCTTGAATTTTTTCTTCAGTTCTTTCAGCTTGAGAAACGCGGAGCGTGTTCTTCCCTTCTGGTTTTCTATCGCCAGCTCTTTGCACGTCATTATAATAGTTTACTCTGTCTTCTCGAGCCGCCCTTTGAAATCTTCTGTTCAGTTCTTTTACTTCCTCATTTCTTCCTTTTGCTTTAGCTACTCAACATTCAAGAACAAGTTTCAGAGTCTCGTCCGACATCCATCTTGGTCTTTTCTTTCTTTCCTGTCTTTTTAATGACCTCTGGCTTTCTTCATGTATGATGTTCTTGATGTCATTCCACAACTCATCTGGTCTTCGGTCATTAGTGTTCAACCCATCAAATCTATTCTTGGGACGGTCTCTAAATTCACGTGGGATATACTTACAGTTATACTTTGGCTCTGGTGGACTTGTTCTAATCTTCTCCAGTTTCAACACGAACTTGCATATGAGCAATTGATGGTCTGTTCTGCAGTCAGCCTTTGGCTTTGTTCTGACTGATGATGTTGAGCTTTTTCCATCTCTTTCCACAGGTGTAGTCGATTTGATTCCTGTGTATTCCATCTGGCAAGGTCCACATGTATACCTGCCGTTTATGTTGGTGAAAAAAGGTATTTGCAGTGAAGTCACTGGTCTTGCTAAATCCTATCATGCGATCTCCAGCATACTTTCTATCACCAAGGCCATATTTTCCAACTACCGAGCCGTCTTCTTTGTTTCCAACTTTTGCATTCCAATCACAGGTAATTATCAATGCATCCTGATTGCATGTCTGATCAATTTCAGACAGAAGATGGTAAAAATCTTCAATTTCTTTATCTTTGGCCTTAGCGGTTGGTGCGTAAATTTGAATAACAGCCGTATTACCAAATCTTCCTTGTAGGTGTATGGATATTATCCTATCACTGACAGCCTTGTACTTCAGGATAGATCTTGAAATGTTCTTTTTGACGATGAATGCAACATCATTCTTCTTCAGGATGTTGTTCCCGGCATAGTAGACCATATGATTGTCTGATTCAAAATAGCCAATACCAGTCCATTTCAGTTCGCTAATGCCTAGGACATCAATATTTATGCGTTCCATTTCATTTTTGACGATTTCCAATTTTCCTAGATTAATACTTCATACATTCCATATTCCGATTACTAACGGATGTTTGCAGTTGTTTCTTTTCATTTTGAGTTATGTCACATCAGCAAATGAAGGTTCCAAAGCTTGACTCCATCCACGTCATTAAGGTCGACTCTACTTTGAGGAGGAGGCTCTTCTCCAGCAGTCTTTTGCGTGCCTTCCAAACTGGGGGGGGCTCATCTTCCGGCACTATATCAGACAACGTTCTGCTGCTATTCATAAGGTTTTCACTGGCTAATTCTTTTCAGAAGTAGACTGCCGGCTCTTTCTTCCTAGTTTGTCTTAGTCTGGAAGCTCAGCTGAAACCAGTCTGCCATGGGTGATCCCACTGGTATCTAAATACCGGTGGCATAGCTGCCAGCATCACAGCAACACACAAGCTCTCACAATATGACAAACTGACAGGTCGGCGGTTAAACAAGGTTCTCCATTAACTGGAATTAATTAAAAACTAAGGTGTGCCTGACCCACAAGCCATGGTATTTTCAATCGCCTCGTATGCATGTGAAAGCTGGAAAATGAATAAGAAAGACAGAAGAACTGATGTCTTTGAATTATGGTGCTGGCAAAGAATACCGAGTACACCATGGACAGCCAGAAGAATGAACAGGTCTGTCTTGGAAGAAGTACAGCCAGAATGCCCCTTAGAAGCAACGATGGCAAGACTTCTCTCGCATACCCTGGACATGTTATCAGGAGGGATCAGTCCCTGGAGAAGGACGTAATGCTTGGTAAAGCAGAGGGTCAGTGAAAGAGAAGAAGACCCTCAAGGAGACAGGCTGACACAGGGGCTGCAAGGATGGACTCAAGGACACCAACGATTGTGAGGATGGCGTAGTGCAGGACCAGTCCATGTTTCGTTTTCTGTTGTACACGGGGTCGCTATGAGTCAGAACCCATTTAACAGCACCTAACAAGTGGAATCAATTGGATTCTAGTTAATCAAAAACTAACTACACAAAAATGGCGCTCTAGGCAGAAGCACCACGCTGTCCCTCCACAGCAAAGATCCGAAAAATTAAGCCGAACAGAGAATACAACAACCCTGAAACCCTAAAACATCAAATGAAGAGATAAAGAACTCAGCCAAGCACCAAACGGAGTGAGAAAACTGACAGAGAACGGGGAGCAAAGAGAGATTCATGCAGAGGTCCCCTACCAGCTAACGCAGCGCAGATCCGCCATCTTGCACTCCTATCGGAGACCAGCAAACAGGGGTACGAGAAAGCAGCCTCACGAAGCGGCCAGTGGGAGACAAAACAACCAGTAATTTGCAATATATGCTTTCCCACCCCCCACCCCTCTTCACCCCGACTCGGCCTCCTCTGCTTCCTACGGCCACAATCTCTTGACCGGGAATCACTGGCTGCTTGGATTCCACACCACTGAACGGGCTGGCTCTCTGAGTACCATTTGTTGGCTGCAGGTGTTTCTTTTTTCCGCTTCTTTTGATTTTTTCCTTACCTCTCACCACCTCCTCCCTCCTTTCACTAAAATAACTGGCTCCATGTACCATCTTTGCTTCTTCCTGAGGGGCTGCAGAGCTCCGGTAATTTGTGATATACGCTTTCCCACTCCCCACCCTTCTTCACCCACACTCGGCCCCCTCTGCTTCCCACGGACACAGTCTCTTGTCCGAGAAACACCAGCCTGCACTAGCTGGCTCTCTGAGTGTCATTTGTTGGCTGCTAGTGTTGCTTTTTTTCTCTGCTTCTTTTGATTTTTTCCTTACCTTTCACTACCTCCCCCCCTTTTCGCTCAAATACCTGGCTCCGTGCGCCATCTTTCCTTCTTCCTGAGAGGCTGCAGAGCTCTGTTCGAGTGTGGAGCTGCTTCCTGGTCTGGGCTGCCACGCTGGTGGGATCCTGGGTCTTTTCTTCATTTGTTTGTTTTGAATTGTTTATTTCTTGTCTTTTCTTTTACTTGAGTTAAAAGCCCTTTCTGGCCAGGCGGAGCTGCACGGCAAGGAGACTCTCCCTCGGCTTGCACAGATGTGCAGAGGAATCCCTGAGGACATTTCTTTTTTCACCGGTTTTTTTTTTCTGTTTTTTGGGGGGGCCTTTCTGTTCTTTTTTTTTTTTTTTAAGTTGTTTTGTTTTCTTTTTCCTCTTTCTCCCTTTTTGTCTTTCTTCATTGCTCAGTTTCTCGTCACTCTATATCTTCCTTCTCTTTCTCTTCCCTGAATACCTGGTGTTGTATACCTCTACGTCTTCTAGCCAGGCTGTACTGCAACACCTGAGAGCGACTTCCCAAAACCTCATAGCTGCACCAGTGGGATCCCTGTGAACTTTGTGGTTTTTTAACCTTTCTGCTTTTTAATTATTCATTCTTTTCTTTTCTTCCTCTTCCCCTTGCTGTTTTTCTGCATTTCATAGTTTCTCATCTCACCACTCCAACGAGAAGCTCCCCGAGCATTCTTTTTTGTTTGTATGTTTTTGGCTCCTGTTCCTCTCTCCTCTCTCCCATATCCATCTTAGCTCTCCACACATAACAATCTCCCCGCTACATCCTGCCTACCTGCACCAAGCGCTTGACATCACACCACCAAGCAGCACAGGCACGGTCTACTGGAACCTGCCCTGCACTGATCACCGACCCACTCTGGTGGCTGTAGTAAGTGCCACAAACAACCCATCCAAGTAACTCCTCTTCAGCTAGACCTGCCCTGCCATACCATGTCTGACTGACTGACCCTGCCAATTGCAGAAGGAGGTGAAAAGTACTGTGCCCACAGACAAGCAAACAACAAAGAACACACAGTCCGCGTGCTCAGACATACTCAAATTTAAAAAAAAAAAGGATGAAACCAACAAATCTACAATCAATAAACGAGAAAAATAACTACTGAATACCCTGAAGACAGTAGACAATATCAAAACATTCACAAAAACAGGACAGGATGGTTCCAGTAGGTGTCCAAGATAAAACACCGGATGACTCTCCTCTGGAAGAAAATGCACTCGAACTACCTGACAGGGAATTCAAATCTCTAATACTCAGAATTCTCCAAGAACTGAGGCAAAAAGCTGACAAACATGA
>NW_004444017.1:8911775-8935446 GCF_000243295.1 Trichechus manatus latirostris
CATAATTCTAACTCACAAAAAAAAGATCAGATTTAGTCGCCTAAAGGAGACTGGAGAAACCCCGAGAATATGGCCCCCAAGCACCCTTTTAGCTCAGTGGTGAAGTTATCTCCAAGGTTCACCGTTCAGCCTGGAAGTGGACAGCCCCTAAAACCAAATGAGACTAACGAGGTACAGGAGTCCAGTGACAAGGGCCAGAAGGCAGAAGGGGACGAGGAAGCCGGTGATAGGGAACCCAAGGTTGAGTAAGGATAATGTTGATGTGTTGTGAGATTGTTAACCATTGTCATAGGGCAACATGTGTAGTAACTGTTAAATGAGAAACCATTTTGTTCTGTAAGCCTTCATCTTCAGTGAGAATAACAGCACAATTCGAAGAGCGTAGTCAATGTCACTGAACTGTGCATGTAGAAATTTTTGAAACGATGTATCTTTGGCTATGTGTGTTTTCACCAAAAAAAAAGTTTGAGAAGTTAGAGAGCTGACATGTTGTGGGGTTGTTAACCAATGTCATAAAACAACATGTGTACTACTGTTTCATGAGGGAAAAAAAAAAAAAAAAACTAACTATACAAGCCTAGATTCTCTTTCTTGCTTCATTATTGCTCACTACCTGTTCAGTCTTGATCCTCAAAACCTGAGGATATTCCTACATTTAATTAACATGTATAGGGAAATATTAATTATATACAACTTTGGTGATAGTGATGAGAGGTTTACAGAGCATAGGAAGTCTGCTTTGTGTGACAGAAGTTAAGAATAAGGGTTTTGGAGTAGGCCTAACCAAGGTTCAAATCCTGATTCCTCCATACAGACATTGAGTAGAATCGGAAGTAAGACACTGAAAAAGTCAACCTTAGTTTCCTCTTTGGAGAAAGGAATTAACAGCTACCTCAAAAGGATGCGAGATTTAAATTAGAATGTGTCAGGAATTGAATCATGTTCCCCTAAAAGATATGGTGACTTCCTAACCCCAGTAACTGTGAATGTAACCTTGTTCGGGAAAACTGGTTTTTTTCTTTGCAGACGTTATCAGTCATACTGGAGTAGGGTGGGTCCTAATCACTTCTGACTAGTGTCTTACAAAAGGGGAAAATAAACATGGAATAGACAAGGTGAGTCACACAGAGGGGGATGACACCACGTGAGGATCCATCTACAAGCCAAGGAATGCCAAGAAATCCCTGGAGCTACAAGATGCTGAAAGGGGCAAGGAAGGATCTTCCCCTAGAGATGACAGAGAGCTAGCACAGCCCTGCAGACACCCTGAATTCAGACTTTTAGTCTCCTGAACCATGAGACAATACATTTCTTTAAAACCACCCACTTGGTGGTATGTTGTTATAGCAGCCCTAAGAAACTGAAACAAATGTATGTATGTATTGTGCCTAGCAGATAGTAAGCATTCAACGGATGTTAGCTGCTCTACTGTACATTCCCAAATTATAAACACTGAATATATATACTGTATATAAAAATTTCAAGCTGCACACCACTGACTCCCTCTTTCTCCATCCACAGCCAAAGGAAGAGATTAAATAACTTTTATGGGGTAACCTGGGAGCCAGATTATTTCCAAGAAAATGTTCTCAAATAATCAACCTACAAGCAGAATTTCCCACTAGACAATGCTTGTGTGAAGAATGTCATGACAGACTTAACAGTTCTGTGAACAGACTATTTTGTAAGCTCACAGAAAAACTGCTAAGTGAAAAATCATCACTGGGGCCAACATGTCTTTCTCTGCCATGGCATATAAGAACTTCATGTTCTGACCTGCTACCTTTTAGTCACATCTCCAAAAATCACTCTCAGTGAATACTTCATCACCTTGAGGAAATTATTTGTAGCTTCTATTCCCTTAAGGTGTTTTACTCAGGACTCTCTGCTTGCACATGCACACCCCTCTATAAAGAAAAACTGGCCCTTCCTCCTCTTTATCCCATCCTCTGTCCTCTTGGTAAAGTCTTCCTCCTTTAAAAATTCTATTCAAATTTCTTATCTTCCCAGAATCTCAAGGCCCAGTGAAGAGCAGAGAGAGGGAGAGACTAATTAATTTACCTCTCCACAGAAGTAAAATTAAGTTAGTTCAGACAGGCTGAATAACAGTCAAGTAGTAAGCTTAAGGAGCCCCGGTGGCGCAGTGGTTAAGTGTTTGGCTGCTAACCAAAAGGTCGGCAGTTCGAATCCACCAGCTGTTCCTTGGAAACCCTATGGGGCAGCTACACTCTGTCCTATAGGGTGGCTATGAGTCAGAATCAACTCGATGCCAACGGGTTTAGTTGTTGGTTTTAGTAAGCTTAAGGGCAGGTGAGAGGTCATGTGAGAGGACACCCATCAGAAAAATGAAGCAGCACAGCAAAGCAACTCAGAGCTGCAGCCACTCCAAAGACAGAGAGCAGGAGTAAGGTGCATATACTTGAGCCTATTCCTATGCACAATTATATACCATGCACTCCAATCCTGTCTAACTCAGGCTTTCTCTACATTTACCCCACTACAGAGACACACAACAGTGCCATTTTGATCGACAGATTTAAACTGATCGGGCCTCAACATTGGTCAATAATCCTATAACAATCCTGTATTTTTCTGCTAAGCTTGATCTCCCAATCTTCCCAGTATCTATTTCAAACCACCTTCATTACCCACCTTTCCCCTAACCTACCACCATGATCTCCACACGTACACACTTCAAGAAAAAGAAGCCTTCAGGTAGAAATTTCTCCATCTTGCCTACACCAATATCTTCATCTCTCTTTCCCTATTATCACAGGAGTTTGACCACTCCTTCATCATCCTAAAAACACTTTCCTTGACTTCCCTGACATAACAATATCCTGGCTTTCTTCCAATCTCTCTGGCCACTCCTTTGCAGGGTCATCCCTCCCTGCCCCCAACACACACACACACCAGCATGACCATTAAGTATTAGAACTCTTAAGGCCCAAGCATTTTTCTTCTCACTCTGTTTCCTCATTCATGCTCATCCATGCTCTTGGCTTCAACAGCATCTATACAATAACTCCCAAATTTCTATCTCTGATCTTGACCTCTTTTCTGAGCTGCAGACTCATATATCCAACTGCCTACTTGGGTGTCTCAAAGACACCTTAATCTTCAAAGTCAGGTTTATCCCTCAGAGCAAAAAGTTCAAAGTCAAATCCCTCACCTGGAAAATGTATTAAAAAAATAGTCTTCGTACATGAATATAAGTATTAGACTTTTTATAAACGTATTTCAAGTTTATTGTGGTTCAGAAGGGTCACTGAGAACTGAAACCATATACACTCATAGTTTATGGTCTATATTAACATACTACTTGGCTATCTTCATCTACATGACTTTACTATTCCAGGAAACTCCTGCCCAGGCAGATAAAAGTTGCATATAACTTCATTGTTCATTTCAGAAACTTCCCAAAAACCCACACAAACGAACATTAGACCATTCAAACTTTCCAACAAATAGCAGCAAATGATTGTTTATTCTCCAGGACTCTTTGAAAACCTTACCTCAAAACCCTCACCTTGCTATGTCCATCAATCATAAATTATTATAGCATGATCTTTATCTCATATAAGGAACCCTGGTGACACAGTGGTTGAACACTCACTCTGTGGTATAAAGATGTGCCAGTCTGCTTCCATAAACATTACAGCCTTGGAAATTCTATGGGCCAGTTCTACCCTGTCCTATAGGGTCGCTATCAGTGAGAATCAACTTGAAGGCTAACGGGCTTACCTAATTCTAATCAAGCTCCCCATTAAAATACCTGCCTTAAACCAGATTCTAAACCCTTAGTACCCCAACTTTGCTCTTCCTCCTCTCCCCTTATCCTCCACCTCACCGTACCCCCGACCCCCAGCACAGGGTACCAAGACTCTATAAAGGTGATACTCTCCTTTACTTCTGTAAGCAATAAACTCTACAGGTTATTTCTGGTGGTCTTTTTCAGAAGCCAACATTCAACAGTACTACCAGGTATCTCTCCAAATGTCTATTAAATTTCAGTTCATTAATACTTGTTTCATCAGGAGTATGTGGAAAATATGAATAACGATATTTAATGTTAAAGATAATCACTCTACATCAGGGCTTTGAACTGGTTTGGTTCGAACCCCTGCTGAGAATTTACATTTTTAACAAGTTCCCTGCTGAGAATTTGCATTTCCACTCCAGATATACTGAATCAGAACCTACAGTTTAACAAGGTATCCAGGTGATTCTTATGCATAACTTCCTGGTAACTTGTCTGAAGTCCTGCTCTACACTAGGCAGCATCAACTGACAACTTCTTAATGAGTTAAAACAGTTAATTGGCCCACTAATTAAACTCATAAAGAATAACAAACCCACTGACCCACTGCCGTCGAATCGATTCTGACTCATAGTGACCCTATAGGACAGAGCAGAACTGCCCCATAGGGTTTCCAAAGAACAGCTGGTAGATTCAAACTGCCAACCTTTTGGTTAGGGGCCAAGCTCTCAACCACTGCGCCACCAGGACTCCATAGCAAATAAAGAGATCACTAATATCAGAGAGGGCCATAAAACCAGTGAGGAGTTCTAAGGAAGGTGGGAGATAGATCACCGACAAGTTTAATAATCTATGAGAATCAGGGTAAGAAAAAAAATGGAATATATGAATAATGCAAAACACTAGTAATCAGTAGAAGAAAAAAGTACTGCTAAATATACTATAATTTTACAGTGAAAAGAAACTGCAAAAGAAAATCATTTGTTAATCATGATCTGGAATTAAGACACAATGAAATACTTAATATGTTTTCCATTAAGTTGAGACTTCTTATCAATATGTCTGCCAAGGGTCAATGCATAAGGATTTCCTTTACTACAAATCATTCAAAGCACCCAGAAGACCACAGGCATGCTTATGCAGGAGTAATTTGAAAGAAAAGATTATGGATTTAAAATGCATCAAAGATTGGGAGGATTTGGAATATTCAAATTTTTAGACTACATGTAAAAAAGGAAACTAGCTGAAAATATGGATGAATCCCTTTATAATCTTGGAGTGATGGAAACTTTTCTAGCTATATTTCAAAATCAAGAAACATAAAAAGAAAAAATTTTATCACCATATAAAAATCAAAAAAGTTTTGCATAAAAAAAATCATAAACAATTTCAGAAAAAATCCAGTGAAACCTGTGAGAGCCAGAAATCAACAGGGGGACTGTCTTGTTTTTCTGGGTCTGGCAAGTTTTCCGCTTTTGATAGGGTGCAGTCTTACTTTTCTATCGCTCGTTTTAGTAGAAAAAATTTTAGTTTTCCTTCTCTGACAGATTTCTGCCTTACACAGGTTCCAGCTTTTGCAGGTTTTCTGTACAGGTAGTCGCCGACTTATGATGGGTTCCATTCCTACAACTCTGTTTTAAGTCGGTTCTAACGTAAGCTGAATACCTTTTTAGTTTTCATTATTATTGCCTTTTATTACCAGTATCTTTATAAATCTGATCTTTGAGCATCTGCAAGTGAACATCTGAGAATAACATCAGCAAATTATGTGCTGCAATACTGTATGTAGAACATATTACTAATGATAAGAAGTACAAAAATAAAAAGGCGGTCATAAGTGCAGTTCATCCTAACTTGAATACTTCGTAAATCAGGGACTACCTGTATTTGCAACTCGTATCACAAATAAAAGGCGAATCTCCCTATAAAGAACTCCTTGAAACCAAGAAGAAAAAGATCAATGGCCTACCAGAAAAATAAAGAATACGAGAGTTCAGAAAGGGGAGTGGGGAAGTAACAAATGCTCCTTAAACATATGAAAAGACATTCGATATCATTCATGAGAGAAATATAATAGCCTGAGTTACACCAGTTCTCATCTATCAAACCAGCAGAATTCCAAAAGTTTGACAACACATTCAACTGTGGGGCTATGCGAAAACAGCCCTCTCCAACAGTCCAGTCGTAGTAGTAGAAAATGGCAATTCGTCATTATCTAACAGAATTGTATGATTAGACTGGAGTTATGGTTTTTTGGGAGGAAGACCACAGAGGTAAAGTGTCATTCTCATCACACCATACTATCAACATGATTTATGACTACTGATGTTAACTTTGATCACCTGGCTGACATAGTGTTTGCCAGGCTTCTCCTATGTAAAGTAACTCTTTCCCCCCACTTTTCATACTTACTTTGGAAGGAAGTCACCATATACAGCCCAGACTTAAGGAATAGGGTGTTACATTTCACCTCCTTGAGGGCTGAGTATCTACATAAATTATCTGGAATTCTTATGCACAGATCTATTTCCTATTTAATTAGTTATTCATTTGATCACTTATTTATATTAGTCAAAGTGTCAGCAGTTCGAATCCACCAGCTGCTCCCTGGAAACCCTATGGGGCAATTCTACTCTGTCCTATAGAGTTGCTAAGAGTCAGAATGACTCGACAGCAGCTTTTTTTTTTTTTTTTTAAATAGACTCATGGATATTATTTTATAGTTTGGGTTATAATCCAGTACTACTTTATTTTGTTGATCAAATTTTCCAGTATTGGCCATTGAAACTCTTTCAGTTGGTTCCTGTGTCCCTTTGACATACCCCATTAATTGGGTCTTTTTTTTGTTTGAGTACTTCCTTACATTCTGACACTACAAAGAGGCTCCAGGTTCATTTTGTAGTTATTTCCTGCCCCAGTCCTAGAATCAGCCAAGGAGCCCTGATTCCTTTTATTGGAAAATGGTCTTAGAAACCAAGATCTGGGCAGTAGATGTGCTTGTTGCTACTGGGGTGTCACTGCTTTGAGGCCCTCTCAGTTGACAGAGCAAGGAAATAAATGTGTGTATAGAAGCATTTATCTTTTGACCTAGAGATCTTTGTTCTCAGAATCTAAACCACACAAAGTGTTATATGCATATAACACTCGGGCCTTGTAATAGCAAAAGACAGAAAATAATCCAAGTGTCCATATAGGACCAAGTAACTAAACTATGGTATATCCACATAATGAAATACTATGCAGCTATTAAAAATAAAGGAAGATCTTTATCTAAATATGGAAAGATTTCCATACATACACATATATATTTATCTGTATTTAGAAAGAGAAACACTGGAAGGATAAACAGAATACTAAAAGAAATGGTTATCGATAAGGTATGAAGAAAAACGAGGAGACAGCAAAGGAGAAAACAAGACTTTTCTCTGTATATCTTTCTATATTTTTTTTCAGTTTAATCATAACATTCAAAAATACGCATTAAGCTGAATTAAAAAAAAAAATTTAAACACCTAAAAAAAAAAAAAAAGGAAGGATTTTAAGGCTTCAAATACTAAGAAAGGAAAAAAAAAGTTCATTTCAGAAGGATAACTACGATGAGACAAGATAACTCCTACTTTGGGACAGTTATGTACCAAAAATTCTTTGTAAGCTTTAGTAAAACAGTCAAACTCAGCTGAATTCAAAGTACTGAAAGAAACTATAGCTGCTAAAATTAGCCTATTCTCAGAACTTGTATATCACTTAACTGAATTACTATTAAATGGCTAGTAGTGTATGATCATCAAAATTAGCAGGGAAAACTGCAATTTTAAGAACTGCAAAATCATTTGTAGAGACAGAATTAAGATTTGTATTCTTGACTGGTATGTTGATATCATAGCTAAATAAAAGGATCTATCATTTCTATAGTCTATAAATCCACTATTTATATCTCTTATTTCCCCCAACAAAATGGCAAAACCAATTTCTAACATATAGAAACATTTCATCATTGGAAGACAAAAATGACAAAAGAGTTTGCAATTAAATACGCATTGCCAAGTTTTCCTAAGAGACCATAAAACTATTTTCATGCCTCTGAGGTGAACCAAACCAGAAAAAAAAAGGAGCAAGTAGCTCTTTTTAGCATTCCCAGTGTAGAAAGCTCCTCCCTGTGGCTGCTTCCAAAACATCAACATATCATCACAAAAGTTGTCCACTTAACTTTCCTAAGTGGTTTGTTTGCAGCTGTTTACAAAACTTTACCAATGGCTTCATTTTAGACAAGATGATACTCTACCTAAAAAATGTCAAATAGCTCAATTCTACAGATGAATAAAATCCAAACTCCTTACAGGGATTCTGGGGACAGTTAAATCCTATCCGCCTCTTTGATCTCATCTCCTACCACTCCCTCCACAAGCAACCTCTAATTCTCGCACACAGAAATACTCATTAGGTTTGTGGAGAATAACAATGTTTTTAAAGGAATGTAAAAACTTTTTCACACCTCCTTTGTACATACTGCTCTTTTATCCTAGGAAGTACTTCCCTTCTCTCCCCTCCACTTGTAGAGCTAATTATCTTTAACATCACCTCCTCTGAGAAACTCACATAATATCCTTGTCTAAATGTCACTTTCTACTCCTTCTCTTCAGGACTACCATAGCCCACCTCTGGTGACAAGATGAATAAGGTAATAAAATTTATCATAAGCTAGCTAATCTTTTACTGAAACGGTCTTCACATGATACAACCTGGACAATGGGTAAGAGGAAGTCTATCCCAATTCTTGATGCAAGTCTTGTAGACTTGCTAGAATATCTAGGGTTCAAGTTTTATAGTGGGGAGATCAGTTGAGGGGACAAAAAACAAAGATATACTACAGAGAGCTGAAACAGCCAAACACAATCTTCCTCCTATATACTTTACTCATTATCAGGTTTACTTTTTTTTTTTTAACCTATCATTTATAAAGGTGGAATAAAAACATGCATATAAAAATATGAAGATTATTGGGAGGAAAAAAAATTGAACGTCTTGCCATAAAAACCAAAAAAACAAACAAACCTGTTGCTGTCAAATCGATTCCAATTCACAGCCACCCTAGAGGACAGAGCAGAAGTGCCCCATAGCATCTCCAAGGAGCGGCTGGTGGATTCAAACTGCCAATCATTTGGTAAGTTAGCAGCCAAGCTCTTAACCACTATGCCACCAGGGCTCTGTGTCTTCCCATACCAGATGATAAGATATATTATAAGACACTGATAATTAAAATAAGCTAGAACTGGTGTAAGAATAGATGGATTGCCAAAACAAACAATCTCATATTTTTTTTTAAAAACCCACCTTAAAAGTAACAATTTGATAGAAAACAAAGAAAATATCACAAAATAATGAAAAGAAGCTGTCAGTATTCAGTGAATGGTAACAGACTCCTCCTTAGCAATTTGGCGGTAAATACAAACGGGGACAAAAAAAAAACAACATCCCAGCAATCAAAGAAATGTAAATAAATGCAATGAGGTATCTTTTAAAAAACAAGTTATCAAGAGTAAAATTTTAAATATGACTGCCCTAAAAACAGTTGTTTACATTACTAGTAGCACTGGTACAACAGGTATTACCAGAAAAAGGTTCTTTGATGTGGGAATTCCAATTCTGGATCTCCATTTACCCTAAGGAAATGTAAAATGTGAAGAGAAAAAAGTTATATGTTCAGGTTTGTCACAATAAAATTTAAAATAGTGAAAAATGAACGTAACATTCTTAAACCACAATAAAATGGTTAAACCTCTTTTGATGGACTGATGCAATCACTGAAAATGACAGCCACTAAAATGACAGGTACCCAGAATGATTTGGTACCTCAAAAAAATGCTGTTACACTATAAAAGGGAACTTTTTAAAAAATTTAAAACTCTGTAAGTATATGAAAAAGGAAAAAGGGAATATTTGAAGATGACAACTATTAGGGAATTTAGATTATGGTCCATTTTCTACATTAGTATATATTTTTAGATTTTTAAAATTGAGATTAGACAGACAGAAAAAACAGATAACTAGTAAGAAATAGAGAAAAATACAAAAGCATTCACTAGAGGGATTAAAAAACAGAATGAGTGGAACAGAAGACTTTTGTATGTAACTTACGAAAACTCCCAAAACATAATAAAACTAGAAAGCTAAAAATAAAATGAGAGAAAAACTAAGATAATGATGTTGTTGTTGTTAGGCTGCCACTGAGTCAGTCTGACTCATAGGGATCCTACGTACAACAGAACGGAACACTGCCCGGGTCCTGCGCCATCCTCACAATCACTGCTATGTTTGAGCCCACTGTTGCAGACACAGTGTCAACCCATCTCGTTGAAGGTCTTCCTCTTTCGCTGACCCTCTACCTTACCAAGTATGATATCCTTCTTCAGGGAAAAGCCCCTCCTAATAACATGCCCAAAGCAAGTGAGACAAAGTCTCACCATCCTCACTTCTAAGAAACACTCTGGCTGTACTTCATCCAAGACAGATTTGTTTGTTCTTCTGGAAGTCCATGGTATATTCAATTTTCCTCGCCAACACCATAATTCAAAGGAATCAATTCTTCTTCAGTCTTCCTTATTGTCCATAATGATATAATTGTCCATATGATATAATTTTTTTTTACTGCTTTGCTTTTACTTTAAATTTAATTAATATATGAGTGGTTCCTTCCCTTATTAATACTGTGCTAAACCCTAGAACAGTGTTTAACTCAGGGCCTGGAATGTTTCAAAAAACCCAAACCTAAAGATTCTGATTCAGTTGTTCTGAGACATAATTTGAGATTATATACGCACATGTGCAGGCACACGCAGTAAGCTTTTTCTTTTTTTTTAAATCAACAAAAGTGCTTCTGAAGTCCAGACATAGAAAAACAAGGTAATGAACAGTAATAAACAGTAAACATCTAAGGAGATTAGACGCAAAATCAGTATTTTCTTTTGATGGATGTTATACGACCTGTTATTCTAGTTTGACTTCGGAAAAGCTTGACAGTTACTTAAGAAAGAAAGTAAATACCGTCTAGATGGTTAAGAAGTCAAACTTGGGACAGCACAGGGCAAAGAAGCGGAACACAACAGGGAAAACAGTTACAAGCAGAAGTTAGTTGGCCCTAAGGAAAAGCTTATCAGTGTGCTTATCAAAAGATTATGACATCTTCCCGGCTACCACCACTGCCTGCTCTGACCGGAATCACAACACCCGGTCCTGGACAGAGCAGGAGA
This sequence comes from Trichechus manatus latirostris, assembly GCF_000243295.1. Lineage (NCBI taxonomy): Eukaryota > Metazoa > Chordata > Mammalia > Sirenia > Trichechidae > Trichechus > Trichechus manatus. The sequence continues at coordinate 8,922,783 of NW_004444017.1, forward strand.
AAAATGTAGAACAAAAGTCTAACTCACAAAAAAGACCAGACTTACTGGCCTGACAGAGACTGGAGAAACCCTGACAGTATGGCCCCCGGACACCCTTTTAGCTCAGTAATGAAGTCACGAGGTTTACCCTTCAGTCAAAGATTAGACAGCCCCATAAAACAAAATGAGACTAATGGGGCACAACAGTCCAGGGACAAGGACTAAAAGGCAGGAGGGGACAGGAAAGCTGGCAACAGGGAACCCAAGGTTGAGAAGCGACAGTGTTGACATGTCATGGGGTTAACCATTGTCATAAAACAATATGTGTACTAACTGTTTAATGAGAAACTATTTGTTCTGTAAACCTTCATCTAAAGTACAATAAAAAATAAAAAAAAGATTATGACATCTTTATTCCTGACTATGATTAGATAAGAAATAAGGAATAGCCTACTATATATATATATATATATATATATATATATATATATAGTCCATTGGTCTATTCCTTTTCTCTCCAATTCATCTGAGGGATGCAACAAATACCTATCAGCAACACTGACTGATTGACTACCACAGTTGATTCTCAAACTGGGTGGGAGTAGAGAGGCATATCAGAAAATCTAGGAGGTACACATAGTTTAAAAGGCCACAGAGATCATTTGACTCACCTGCCCTTGTGAATCACTAATTTAAACATTCATCAACCTGAAGAACAGATCAGCTAAACAATTCTATTACCATTACTAATAGTTCTTCCCATCATATTAAAGAGTAATAACAAAAATAATTGCTAACTGAGTGCTCACTAGGTGCAAGATACTTCTGCAATATGCTTTACATGCATTATTTCACTGAATTCCCACAACTCTATGAAGCAGGTTCTGTTATTTTCCAATATTACAGAAAAAACTGATCCTTATGAGTTTAAGTAATTAGCTCAAGACGTCATGATTAATAGTTATTACTGAAGTAGTTTTTACACAAAAAAAAGAAAACATATTAAAATTTTAAATTTTATGTAACAGAAACTAAAATTCCCCAAAGTGCATCTTCTAAACATTAATTTCTTCTTTAGTAAAATATTTATACTAAAAACCAAGAATATGAACTTAAGCATTCAAAGAAAAAGGGTAACATTTTTTCAGATTTGAAAAGTACATATTAAATGCCAAGTTTAAAAAAAGAAAAAGCAAGACAGAGGATTCAAGAAAATAGTATAAAATAGAGTTTTAGATTATTTTTCCCAAAAATTATACCTAAAATGAAAAATGTTTCAACCATTTTATAGCTTTTGGGAAGAAAAGAGAGCAGAGGAAGATGGAAATTTCCATTATAACCTAAGATGGAACTTTCCATAATATTTGGAGAAGGGAAGGAAAAACAAAAATCCATGTTCACAAACTTATGGGCATAAATTACTTCAAAATACAATGCTGACTCCACTGTTACAGAAGTGATAAAATATACATAAATAAATTATGATATTGAAAATTTATCTGATCTAAATAATTTTAATGTTGGAGTCTCTGGATGGCGCAAATGGTTAAATCACTCGACTACTAGATAAAAGATTAGCAGTTCAAACCCACCCAAGGCACCTCAAAAGACAGGCCTGACAATCTACTTCTGAAAGGTTACAGCCTTGGAAACCCTAGGGAGCAGTTCTACTCTGCATACTTAGTGTCTTGGTTATACAGTGCTGCTATAACTGAAATACCACAAGTGGATAGCGTTTAACAAATAGAAATTTATTCTCTCCCAGTCTAGTAGGCTAGAAGTCTGAATTCAGGGCACCAGCTCCAGGGGGAGGCTTTCTCTCTCTGTTCACTCTGGAGGAAGGTCCTTGTCATCAATTTTCCCTTGGTCTAGGCGCTTCTCAGTGCAGAGACCCTGGGTCCAAAGGATGCAATACCCTCCTGGTTCTTCATTCTCGGTGGCATGAGGTCCCTCTGTCTCTCTGCTCGTTTTTCTCTTTTATATCTCAAAAGAGACTGACTCAAGATACAACCTAATCTTGTAGGTTGAGTCCTGCCTCATTAACATAACTGCCTCTAATCTTGCCTCATTAACTTCATAGAGCTAAGATTTACAACACATAGGAAAATCACATCAGATGACAAAATGGTGGACATTCATACAACACTGGGAATCACGGCCTAGCCAAGCTGACATACATTTTTGGGGGAGACACAATTTAATCCATAACACATGGGATCGCCACAAGTCAGAATCTTGTTGTTGACAACAATGAGATCACGTAAGTATCAGGAATTTGAAAAGGCACCAAATCTCACAAATTGCAAAAATCATTTTTAAATGTCACATCTCAAACAAGATGTTATCAAGTCATAATCTCTAAATGTTTTCTAAAATCATAAAATCTAGTACTTATAACACACCTACCATAGCAAAAGTATACTTTAAAACTCAATGTCTTTAATTTAAAAAGTAGACCATAAACCAGTGTTTTTTATGGTCTACTTTTTAAATTTAATTATAGTACTGTCACTGAAAACAAAGCTCCTGGTCAACTATATATATAAAATATCACGGTAGCAAGAATGGCATTTAAGCACTGTTCTATTCTTTTGAGTGTAATTCTGTACTTAGTAAGCACATTTAAATGCAGTACTACACAGCTAATGAACTGGATTTTATCAAGCTGAAATTTATCAGTTAAAGCAAATTTTAGTCTTGAGATCTTCCAATGTGTTTAGACTTTAGAAATAGGGGTTTTCTTCACATATGAATATTGTAATGTTCTATTTCCAATTTGTCTAAAAGACTGACGGTCTTTGAAGGTTACATCTCTTTTCTCCTATTTTCACTAACAAGTTAGTACACCTCACAGGTAATTAAAAAAAATCTCACAATGTCAAGTTATTTCCCCTCCAAGTTGGCCTATAAACTGCTTCCAGATTACTCTCACACAAATACCATCTATATCATGTAGCTCCAATAATCAAAACCTTTGATGGCTTTTTATTTTCTACTACAGTTTATCAAAATTTATTCTTAACTCCTAGACCATGACTAATTTGACACTAATTTATTAATCCATTATTGTTTCTCCCAATCCCATCATTTCATTCATTCAATTAAATAATACACAATTTGGGGGGAATATAGAAATTAAAAAAAAAAAAAAGCATAGTCTTTCTTGAGCACAAAGCCGGCCAAAAGGGGGAGATTTGTAAATAATTAATTGCAATACAATGTTTTAAGTGCTATGTTGTTGTTGTGTGCAGTTGAGTTGATACCGACTAATAGCTACCCTACTGGACAGAGTAGAACTGCCACACAGGGTTTCCTACACTGCAATCTTTAAGGGAGCAAATCACCAGATCTTTTCACACGCTGAGCCACTGGATGGGTTCAAACTGCTGACCTCTCAGTCAGCAGCCAAGCGCTTAACCATTGCACCACCAGGGCTCCTTGTTAAGTGTTTTAGAAAACATAAATGCTATATAGCAGGACCATTATAACTCTGCCAGAGTATATCAAAGATGACTTTGGAGAAAGTGACAACTGGCCTTAAAAATGAGAATTCCAACTAAAACCATAAAACTCTTAGAAGAAAACATAGGGAATAAAGCTTTGAGACCTAGTATTTGACAAAAGCACAAGCAATGAAAGACAAAATAGATAAACTAGACTTCTCCAAAATTTAAAACTTCTGTGCATCAAAGGACTTTATCAAGACAGTAAGGAGAAAATCTATAGAACGGGAGAAAACATTTGGGAATCATACAGCTGATAAGTATTTAATATCTGAACTATATAAAGAGCTCCTATAAGTCAACAACAAAAAACTAAACAAATCAAAAAAAAAATGGACAAAAAACTAGAATAGACACTTCTCCAAAGAAGATACACAAATGGCTAATAACAGATGATGTTCAATCCTATTAGTCATTAGGAAGAAGGTAATCAAAATCACAATGAGTTACCCTTCACCTCATTAGGATGAATGTTATCAGAAACACGGAAAACACGTGTTACAGAGGATGTGAAACAACTGGAATCCTCATCCACTGTTGGTGGGAATGTAAAATGGTGCTAAATGGCAAAGCCACTGTGGGAAACAATTTGACAGTTCCTCAAAAAGTTAAACACAGAATTACCATAGAATCCAGCTACTGCACGCCAATGTTCACAAGCAAAAGACTTGAAAGCACAGACTCAGATACCTGTAATGTTCACTGCAGCATTATTCACAACAGCCAAAAGGTAGAAATAACTCAAGTGTTCATCAACAGAAAAATGAATAAACAGAATGTGGTATATATCCATACAGTGGAGAGGGATGAAGTACATGCTACAAAATGGATGAATCTGGAAAACATTATGCTGAACTAATCAGGCACAAAAGGACAAATACCGTATGATCCCACTTATATGAAATATTTAAAACAGGAAAATGCATAGGACCAAAATTTATTAGTGGTTATCAGAGGTTGGGAGGAGGGAAAATGGAGAATTACTGCTTACAGGGTACTGAGTTTCTGTGAAGAATGACGAAGAACACTTGGAGATGGATTGTGGTGATGGTTGCACCACATAGTGAATGTAATTAATGTCAAAGAATTGTGTACTTAAAAATGGTTAAAATGGCAAATGTTTATTTACATATATTTTACGATAAAAAATATTTTAAATAATAATTTCTCTCCAAATAAATGTCACAGCACTGTAATAATCAACACACCAGTTTCCTCATCATTGTATCCTAGCACCTAGCATAGTGCCTAGTACAGGCACTAGGCAGGCACTCGATCGTAGGCAAGCACCGGACGGGACGGGACAGGATGGGACGGGACAGGACGGACGGATGGATGGATGGATGGAAGGATGGATGGATGAATGGATGTATAAACAGAAAAGACGAAAGGAAGGGAAAGAAGAAGGAAAATGGTCAGATTAAAATGGGGCAAAACTGGAGGTAGTAATTTAGATGAGACATTCCAAAATCCTGACCTTAGAAATGACAACAGGAAAAAATAAAGCTAAAAGATATTCAGGAAGTAAATTTAACAGGATTTTATATGGTTGACTAGACTGAGGGACCAAACCAAAACTCACTGCTGTCAAGTCGATTCTGACTCATAGCAACCCTATAGGAACAGAGTAGAACTGCCCCATAGGGTTTCCAAGGAGCGCCCGGTGAATTCGAACTGATCTTTTGGTTAGCAGCTTTAGCTCTTAACCACTACGCCACCAGACTGAGGGAAGGGGAACACAGAAGAAAAGCTTAAGATACTGTCAAAGTTTTTGGTTGAAGTGACTGGGCAGATAGCAATGCCATTCACTGTGATTAGAAACGGGGGTGGGAACAATAAAAGAGTTCAGTTTAGGTGAAGGACCACTAAGATTCAACATCTGAGAGGCAGAGAAAATAGAACTCAGAAAGAAAGGTCTGGATGAGAAATAAAGATGTGGAGATCACAGCACAGGTGTTACTGAGTCGGCTCTAACTCAGAGCGATTTTATGTATAACAGAGCAAAGTGCTGCCAGGTCCTGCATCATCTTCATGATCATTGGTATGTCTGAGTACATTGTTTTGGCTATTGTGTCAATCCATCTCATTAAGGGTTTCCCTTATTTTCACTGAACCTCTGCTTTATTATCCATGAGGTTCTTTTCCAGTGACTGGTCTTTCCTGACGATGTGTCCACAGAAAGCAAGCCAACATCTTGCCATCCTTGCTTCTAAGGAGCCCTATGGATAGAAACATCAGCATATAGGTGATGAGAAAAACCCAAAACACTAGTTGTTAGGGAGTTGATTCCAACTCATGGCAATCCCATGTGTGTCAGAGTAAAACTGTGCTCCATAGGGTTTTCAATGGCTGAATTTTTTGGAAGTAAATCACTAGGCCTTTCTTCCAAGGCCTGGTAGACTCAAACTTCCAACCTTTTGGTTAGCAGGGAAGCATAGTTAACAATTTGCACCACCCAGGGACTCTAGGTGATAAGAATCCCTAAATATGGATGAGATTGCCCAGAGGACATGTAAAACACAAGAAGGGAGCCATCAACAGAACGTTCTGACAACCAATGTTGCTGTTTTTTCACATTACAATCCTGCCTCAAACAACTAACCTTGTTGAGGGCAGAGGCCACGTTTAATTATACGTTTATAACACACACAGTGACTAATCCTGAGGACATAACAAATACTTTAAAAGTACTTAGTGACTGTACCCCAAATTGAAAAATCAGATTTCTTTTCAAAAGCTATAAAAAAAAGACTACTTCTTTAAAATAACTCAAAAAATAGGACGGGCTCAAGGAGCTAAACTTTGCTTAAGGAATCCAAAATTTACTTCAGAATCATTGAGATGATTCCTTTTCTACCAGAAGTAACAGTTCAAGCCAGTAATATAAAATATTAAAATCTGGAACCATGTTACACTTTAACAAAAAGCTTACTTTTAAAATAATACTAAAAAATACATATTAACCAATTTAAAGGAAAACGTCCCTAAATTTGGAGTGATACAAGCTTCAATGGTGTCACCTGATAGTTTCTCACAAATATTAATATCAATTTTTATCAATTTTAGTTTATATTATTGAACATTATTAACACATACAAATAACAAATATCAACCATCAATTTAAGGATAGTATAATTAAGCATTTAATTGAGAAGACTAAAATGAGTAACAACCCTAGGATAAAGCCAAAGAAAAATTATCCTTGGGTCTTTTGCCCATTGTCTATAAAACATACACACAAAATTTAGAGTATTCTTGAAAGTATTTACATTAACAAGTGCATGAAAGGAAACAAAAATGTTATTACAAGGAAGAAACAAAATCTTTTTTATTAACCTTTATGCAAGAGAAGAAAGAAAGCAAATTTCATCATTTTTCACTTTAATGGACCACCTTCAGGTAAAGTCAATAACATTTTCTGTTCTTTAAATGCAAACAAGAGGTAAGATATATATTAACAATACTAATTTGCAATTTTTATACCATAAGGGCCAGTTTTCAATATAAAAAGTTATTACAAAAATGTATAATCTGCTCTGATATTTTTCAGATATACGGCCACATATAATAAAAACACAAAATCAAATTTTATACTTTACTAAATTAAAAATAATACCAATACCAAAATCAAGAGGGAATTTTCAATTAATTATATATGTATATAGTTTTTAATCTACCTTAAGGCAAAATTTTCACCCAATACTCAATCAACACACATCTTGGCTATCTTTCCTTTGCTGGCATATGCTCAAATAATGCAAAGTAATTTTAACCCATGTATAATCAAAATAAGTAAGTAAAAATATAAGTAAAATTAAAAGTACTGTAAGTGTACTTGCACCACAAGGCCTAGTATATAAATATTTTTTCTTTTCAGCATCCATATTCACTCTTACTTTATACACAAAGAACTATGATAAATCAATAATTAAAAATAAATTTACAAATATTTTTAATATCTTTTATCACCTTGATTTTAATTCATTTTGATCAATAAATACGTCCTACCTTTAACCTTTTCGTAATAGTTCATTTTTTTATGTAGTAAAACTAATTTGATGGGATTTAAATCTAATTTTGATACGTTTTTCCAATTTATCACTGTTTATAGACCTCTCTACCAGAGGTTAACACTGACTTACTAAAATTCATCACCATGGAGGCAATGTAAGATAGCAGTTTAAATGCTAAACTGGAATCTCAGCTTCACCATAGTGGTGGGACCCTGGAAACAATTACCTAACCTTATCAAAAGCCTCTGTTTCCTCATTTGAAAAACAGGCACAATACCCTACAGACAAGTTTATTGTTAGGATGTAACAAAATAATCCAGAGCATAGTATCCAGCATAGGAGCTAATTAGGGTTAATATCTTCCACATAGCTAATATAAAAAATACTTTAAAAGACGACTTTGGAGAGCAAGATAATTTTTACATCATTCTTACATACTGTGGATCTGTAAATCTGCCTCCTCAAACACAGTTTTCAGTATCATATGTTACTACAGAACATAATAACATCATTTATAGTAGATACCCCACCTATTTTAGATTTATTGGTAGATGTCTACTGATTTTCCAAGTTGACCAATAGGGAGCGGAAACAGGCCAGGATAGGTAAAGCTACACTGGGATATATCCAGTACATTTTTCTGACCCTTGGCAATTCCTCCTGTGCAGGTATCAACTGTAACCAACTAAAAAGTCTGGGGTCAAAATAATGACAAACAATTCACTAATGACAATAAGAATTCTTGGCTTAATACTGTAACTATTTCATAGAAATCTAAAAAAAAAAAAACAAACCAGTCTAACAGCTACTCTCCGCACCAAGTTCAAAGAAACTGCCAAACATGGTTGATTGAATGCTAGTAAGCTATACCATATTTTATATGTATTTTTTCACCTCACAAATACTATATAAAGCAGTTTTAAACGTCATAAACCTATTGCTTATTTTCAGCATTTAAAATGCAAAATGCCATAATCACATTATAAAACACACTTTAAATAATTATTTTCTATTAAAAAGTTTAAGCAATAATTACCCACTCTAAAATTCAAAAGAATCTAAAATGATTCTTTTTCTTCACATATATGAAAAGATAATTTTTAAAACAGATAAAATACTCTAAAGAATATTTTTATAGCTGAGTTTAACGTATGTTCTTCTTCAACAGAGCAATAAATTCATTAAATATTTATCCACCATAGAAGTATAAAGGCTATGTAAAAGAATGTCAGGATATGATGCCATAATTACATACATACAAAGACTAGGAAGCAGCAATAAAGACTTAAAATGCAATGCCTTATAAATATTCAGCACTATTAGACAGTAACGAGCAGAACAGTAGAGCAAAAATTTCATATTCACCAATAGTTTTGTTTTTTTAAATTAAGGACCATCGTCATCTCACTTTTAAAAATCTATCTCAGTTGGCATTATCACTTTCATTGTTCACAATGAAACATTTGCATTGTTTTTCAGCTAGTACTATTTCACCAATGAAGAGAAAGGAGGACAAATACTGCTGAAAGTAAGAAAAAAAAGGCCTTGACAGAGCAAAGATTTTATATGCCATCTTTTCCCACCATAATTGTAGCACTGAACCAATATTTGAAACCTAAACATATCAACAAATATACATACTGTATTAAAACTGTTTGGTCAACATAGTCTGCTTTGCCTCAGAGAAAAGAAAATTTAATTTTCTACTTTTTGTAAAACCAGTGACTTATTAGAAGACAATTACTGGTGTACAAAAGCTACCACACATTGAATGGATGCCATCAATTCCGTCTTTCCTTACTATGTATCTCTCTCTTCTTCATTTCCTCCAGATAACAAGAATACATATGGCAGACTATACTATTTCAATTCCTAACACTGAAAGTTACTTATATTGGGCCTGAACCAAAGGATGAGAATAAATTAAACATTTTATAAAAGCTACTTTTATAATAAATTAGGATACTATTAACAAGGCTTTAATTCTACATTTACTTTTTTTTCTGATTGTGGAAGTGAAAATTCATAAAATACAGAAATGTATTTTTATCACCCATAAATCCCTCCAGAAACCTTTGTTAACATTTTAGATTTCCTTCCAGCCAGACTTAAATTTGCCAACTCCACAGCACCTAACAATTAGAGCTAATAAATATACAAAAAATAATCAATGTATCTTCAGTATGGCCTTTCAATACATGTTATACAAAACAATGATTATTAATATGACCTGTTAGTTTCACAAAGATCTCTAAAACACTAAAATATGTGTTAGGTGGTGGGAGTGGAGTAGGGAGCCTCATAATTCAGAGACTCATCCCTAAACTAAAATCCCTTTCACAAACAATTTTTATAGTGTCAACATTTTAATGGCAGCAAGCTGCAAGATTTGGCTGTTCTTAAGGATATGAACATTAACTTTCCTACATCAAATAGGCTTTAAGGTTTTTTTTGCTGTTTTGTTACAATTCATATTTTAATAATGTGTATTTATTTTTATTGCGTTGTTATTTGTTCAGATGCTGTTGAGTCAATTTTTGACTCATAGCGACCCCATGTGATACAATAGAAATGCCTCATAGGAATTTCTAGGCTGTAATCTTTACGGGAGCCTACTGCCAGGTCTTTCTGCCGCGGAGCTGCAGGGTGGGTTCGAACAAATCAATCTTTGTTGTGTCACCAGGGCTCCTTTTCATTGTAAAATGATAAAATAAAAAATTACATTTGAATAGTAATTTTAAAGCATCTTAAATTCAAAGACTCAACAATTTTCTTTGAAGACCTGCATTCAACCTGTCAGTACTCTGGCCTGTGAGGTGGTTTAGCAGATAAAAACGATAACTCTTTTTATATTCCAATATTCTCTTGTAACTTTCCCATAAATATATACATATAAAGAATATTCCTTAAATATAGCCACATTTTTTGACTTTTGTACCAACCCATTGTTCATGGAAGCAGATGAAATTACTTCATTAACAAAGCAGCACCCCAATATGTAATCAATAAAGCAACTCCTTAGGCTCATAAGAGAACAAAAAACCAATGTTATTTACCTCCAACAAATTTTTCTCTTAAAATTTGATTTAACCTTATTTCTAGCTTCAAGGAAGACTTTGGTCTACTCCAGGTATCAAAGGTCTTAAAATCCCATTCATTTTCTTCTGCCCAGTGGTTACAAAATAAATCGAAAATAGGGTAACTCAGGTTTATGACTTTGACCTTCTTATACAGTGCCTTAAAAAAAAAATTCCTTCAACAACTACTAGAAAAAAGAAACAGCAAAGTTTGAGGAAAGAATCGTCTGTCTTTAAAGTCCAGCATTTCCTGATAAGTGACAGACGATCTGGCTGCCAGGAATACACTTTACTGACCCTAGGAATGGCCAAGACTCGAAATAAAATTTGCCACTTTGTACCTAGAAAATTAATTTGCCTAAGTAAAGAGGTGATAACACATGGTCAATGTTGTGTTTTCGGTGGACATATAAAGGAGGACCTCCACGGATTTCAGCTAAACGCTTTTGTCATGTTTGCAGAAGAAAAGCTAATTGTTAATGGCCATGTGACATTATAGATCTCAGAAAGGAAAGGGTGGGAGGAAGAGAGGAGTTCAAGGCAGTTCAGGGTCAGAACTAGCTCAGGCATCCTGTCATTAGCAAACGTCCCCCAAGCTGAAGGCAAAATATTGCTTACCCGAAAAGGAGTGGGTGAAAAGTAGGAGGAGAATGAGTCTCAAAGTGGCAGTGCGGGGGTGATGGGAGGGAGGGAATCTGGAGCTATCCAGCTGAGTTGGGGAGCAAAAGCATCGGACACAAAAACGCTGAGAAAAGCAACTGCGACGGAGACAATACTTGGCAGCCCCCAATTTTCCCCTCCCCATCGGTTCTCTGGGTTTCCCACATTCCCTCCACCTCTGCTCTGATCAACACTCGGAAGTGTGACCTGCCAGCGGGAGGCTGCCCTGATCTTTGTCTCGGCCCGGTCCCCCACGCGAGGGCTCCTCCTCCTCCCCCGCGCTTTCCACCCGTGCACAACCCCGCCGTTTCCAAGGAGCTGGAAGCGCCGCGGCCACCGCCTCCTCGCTCACCTCCCAGGGATCTGCGCCCCTTCCTTCCTCTCCGGGGCGCGGAACGGGTAGCGCCGCCCGCATCTCCAGCTCCACCCCCGCCAAGGGGACCTTTTTGTCTCGGGGGACTTTCTGCCTCTTCCCCTCCTCCTCCTCACGGGGAATTCGGTCTCCCCTGGAGACCGAAGAGGCAACAAGCACCGGAGGCGGCGGAGGCTGGAAGCGCCTCCCGGGAAAGAGCCTGTCAGACACCCCCACCCCACCCCCGGAAATGCCTGGGCGACCTGCGGACCGCGCTGGATCCGAGGGGCCACAGACACACGGAGACCCCTGCGCCGCACCTCACACTCAACTTCTCGGCCTGGCCTGTGCCTCCCGTCCCCCCATCGGTCCCCTGCCCAGGCCCTCCCTCTCGCGAGCTCTTCAGTCCCTCCCCGCTCGGGGTCGGCCCGACACCAGGGGAAAGCCCCGTGAGGTCGCCCACCGTGAACTCACCAGCAAGTGCGGGGGCCAAGTCCCTGGGCCAGGCGAGGCGCGGAGGGAAAGCGGCTCCGCTGACGCCCGCCGCGACCGGATGCAGGTCCGTGTCCCAGCCGCCCAGCGACCCTAGGCGCCTCCGAGGCGCAGGCCTCCGCCGTCGCCGCCTTCCGGCTCTTGCCGAGGGTCCGGGGCCTCCGGGAGGGGCCAGGAGTCCCTCACGCGTTACTAAGCCCCCCGGTCAACATGGCTCCCGGACTGCGGAGCCGCGCGGGCGGCCCACTAATCCCCTCGGAGAAGCCGGGGCGGGAGCGAGGCGGGCGCAGAGGCGCTGACTCCGGGCTGAGGTGGCCCAGCCGGACGCGGGCTCCTCCTTCTCCCCGGGCTCTGGGGCCGGACCGTGGAGAGCCGAGGAGACCGCGGACAGCTGCTTCGCTCGCTGCGTGAGCGTCACTTTCTCACTCGGTGACTGCGGCTTGACGCCTCCGCTTGTTCCCGGGAGGAGAGCGAGCGAAAGAGAAAAGAGACTTATTGAAACGCTCCAACCAGCAGCGACGGAGAAAGGCAAGCCGGCCGCCGGAGCTTTCCCCACCCCCGCCTGCGCGCCTTGCCGGGGGGAGCGCG
>NW_004444017.1:8935546-8940413 GCF_000243295.1 Trichechus manatus latirostris
GGCGGGGCCTGGGGCCGGTCGGGGTAGCCCCGGGAAACCCCGCGCACTGAGGACTGGGCGTCTGTCTGCCCCGCCTCGGTTCTGCAGCGGCGGGAGGTGTGAGGAGACCCCCACTGGAGTAAGAAGGTTAGGCAGTGTCCACAGAGACTGGAAAAAAAATTACCTGAATAATTCAGTCCCTTCATCTCCCCCGCACCCCTACACAAAACAAAAACTCTTGCTAAAATTATCCAACTAATTACTGTAAAATATATCGAAGCCACAGTTTTCAAATGGCTTTTTAGAGAGGTGATGTCCAAGGACCCACACTTAAGTACGTTGATTGCTGTAACTTTTCACCTTTATTGTTTGTGAATGGGTGGGTACCAATACAATACGGTCATTTATGCTTGAATCATTAATGCATTTAGGCTACTTTTTTTTATATTATAACATACTCGGCAATATGCTAGGTCCTCAAAAAACCAAGAGTCTAATTGGGATGAAAGATATTCAGCAATTATAAAAAATGAGTATTATGAGAGAGGAAATACAAGGTGCTGTGAGAAGAGAGAGGAACTACTCCAGCAGTTGGTTAGGTTTTCTTGGGGGAGGGGGCCCCAGAGAGGTTGGCCCAATTTCTGTAAATGTTTTTACTTTCTTCTTTCCCAGAGGCTAAAAGCTAGTTCAGGAAAGAACAGCAGAGTGAAAGTGAAGACAAACTAAAGTAATACTGGCCTAGTTTTTTCCACTAATGAGGATAAAAGCATAAAGTAAAAACAAACATAAACCCTAGAGGGAGATAATGAGAGGACTGAAAGAAGAGAATGGGGACCGGATGTAGACAATCTAAACGAGAAAAAATTAAAACCACATAAAAGGCCTGGTGAAGTGAGAGAAATATTTTTCCATTTTAACACCCGGAAGTAGAATTAATACATTTTTAATGCAATTTCAAATCGTATTCTGTTCTAAGGACTAATGACAATTGTCTTCTTGGATTCCTAGATGAATCCTTCCCCCCTGCCCCACCTGCTGATTCATTTGTCTTATTTTGTTTGGCAAAGTTTAATGTATCTACTGTAATATTCCACAATGATACACGTCAATCCGACTACTTCCATGCCTCTAAAATGACCGAAAACCAAAAAACCAAACCCATTGTCGCAGAGTCAATTTTGACTCATAGTGACCCTATAGGACAGAGTTGAACTGCCCCATGGGATTTCCAAGAAGCAGCTGGCGGATTCCAACTGCCAACTTTTTGATTAGCAGCCATAGCTGTTAACCATTGAACCATGGCCCCCTAAAATGACCAGGACCCATAACTTAGCATGATTTATGCTCTATACATATATAACACTTGTTTATAATACAAGAATAGGTATAGATAACAAGTTTTCCTTTAGAAAAGTGTTCTTTTTAAGCACTATTAATGATGCTTTTAAGAATTGTCCAAGTCAAAGAGCTTTACATTATAGCAAGAAATAGCACCATTTTCAGAGATCTTTTAGAAGGAAAGAAAAATTTATATAAGGTCTACTTATTCGCAGTCATTTTCACACACTTACCTTATTTAAAAAGTAATTGTATGCTTTTTTTGGTCTCTTATTAAATATTAAAATCATAATAATAGTGAGTCTATGAAATGGCACTCTGAGTTTCAGTATCAATAATTTCCCTCTCATATTAATAGGAATTACTTCATTAGAAATCAAGATTATTCTAATAGCCCTAGCCAAAGCTGCTAAACAGCAAAGTCTCCTCTTCTTACATTTGTTATTGCTGTAATAAAGATTTCATCATTAGAACTTAGATCGCTCGATCTATTTTTTATCAATCTATTTTTATTGATCTATTTATTCTTTCATTCAAAAAATATTTACTGACTGCACATTATGTACCATGCACTGTTCTAGGCATTGAAGATATACAAGTGAACAAGACAGGCAAGTTGGAAAACAAGTGGTGGAAACAAGCAATAAATATGTGAATCAACTAAAGAATTCATAAGATAATGCATAATTATGAGAAGTGTTGTGAAGAAAATGAGACAGCAGTGGAAAAGAAATTGGAGGGTGGCTCAGGTACTTTAGGTGGTGAAGAAGGAAAAGCCTGATAATCAATAGACGCTAGGAGCAATTGGTTCTTTCTTTATATCACTTGTTGTTGTTGTTAGGTGCCATCAAGTCGTTTCCAACTCATAGTGACTCTATGTACAACTGAACGAAACACTGCCCTGTCCTGCGCCATCTTCAGGATCATTATTGTGTTTGATCCCATTGTGTCAGTCCATCTTGTTGAGGTCTTCCTCTCTTTCTCTGACCCTCTACCTAGCTTGATGTCCTTCTCCAGGGACTGATCCCTCCTTATAACACCCAAAGTATGTGAGATGAAGTCTCACCATCCTTGCTTCCAAGGAGCATTCTGGCTGTATTTCTTCCAAGACAGATTTGTTTGTTCTTCTGGCAGTCCATGGTATATTCAGTATTCTTTGCCAACACCATAGTTCAAAAGCATCAATTCTTCTTCAGTCTTCCTTATTCATTGTCCAGCTTTCACGTTCATATGAGGTGATTGAAAATACCATGGCTTGGGTCAGGCACACCTTAGTCCTCAAAGTGACATCTTTGTTTTTTATATCCCATAGTAAATTATTACTTTGATCAAGAAAAGGTCATATGACAATCAAAAGCATGGGTGAGTGCATTTATTTAATGACTTTTCTAAATCGATTAAAACTTCACACAATGTTTTGGGCCTATTAGTTGACCTTTTTTCCTAGTTTGTAATATAGTCTTTGTTTACCTTATAAAACAAAAGTTAAATTATAAAATTACTTATAGCATTTCCAAACTGGTTAATAAGTATTTCCTAGCACTTAGGGTGGAAACCCTGGTGGCATAGTAGTTAAGAGTTCAGCAGCTAACCAGAGGTGCCAAGGAGGAGTTAAGGAAGCGTTCCAAGATTTAATCTACTTGGAAGTTGCCACACATTGTATCCGCCTTTATCTGCCTTTGGAAAGTCACAAAGTACATTTACATATTAAAAGCTCTGAGAAGTTCACAGATTAAAAATAATTTATTTTCAGTTAAACCAGCTTATCCCAAACATGTTTTGACCATATAATACCTTTATCACAGAATGTGTATCAAAATATTGAGGTACACTAGTGTTTTGAGAGGGAACACTGATGGTGTAGTGGTTAAGAGCTTGGCTGCTAACCAAAAGGTCAGCAGTTCAAATTCACCAGCCACTCCTTGGAAACTCTATGAGGCAGTTCTACTCTGTCGTATAGGGTCACTATGAGTTGGAACTGAGCTGACAGCATATAACAACAACAACAACAGTGTTTTAAGGAACATAGTTTAGGAAACTGCTCTCTTGTAGTACTAGGCATTTAATTTTCTGGCTTTGGGGAGAGAGGGCTGTTGAAGGGGAGAATTTGAAGGTCATTGAACTTTGGACAGAGAGAGTAAAGGGGAATTGTGATCATTAAGGTTGTGTCACCTAGGCTGGGCCATGATTCTCAGTGGTTTGGCAGTTACGATGTAGTTTGGCAGTTGTATAATGATGTGATCACCTCCATGATGAGATTTGATATAATGTGATCACCTCCATGATGGGATCTGCTGTGAGTAGCCAATCAGTAAAAAGGGATTTTCCTTGGGGATGTAACCTGCATCCAATACAGGTGGACTTTCTGGCAAGGCTCGTGGGCTTTTGCTCGCACTGGATCCTCCAGCTGGCTCCCATTCATGTGACTTCCGGTTCTTGGGACTTGAGGTAGCAGCTTACCTGCAGTCTTGCCTGTTGATCTTGGGATTTGTCGTTCTTCGCAGCCTGTGAGTCAGAGCTCTGCTGTCTGGCTTGCCAGTCTTGGGTTTGCCAGCCCCTGTGGCTATGTGAATCAGGAGAAACCTCCAACCTGATCCATGGACTTGGGATGTTCCAGGCTCTACAACCACGTGAGCCATTTCTTTAATATAAATCTCTCTATATATATTTATATCCTTTACTGGTTTTGCTTCTCTAGAGAATCCAGCCTAAGACAGGGATGGAGCCAGAACATCTTTGCTGTCATTGATACACTGAAAGTGGCACAGCCTGAGAAACAAATGTGATACATATCCAGGTAAGATACACTTACGAATAGAAAAGAAACATTTAAGCTGGTTTTCAGTTGCTCTGTATTAGTGGTCCCTGAATCAGCAGCAGCAAAATCACCTAGGAATTTCTTAGAAATACAAATTCTTAGGCCCCACCTCAGACCAACTGAATCAGAAACTTTGAGGTGGGGTCCAGCAAACCCTGTTTTAACAAGTTCCCTAGGATTCTACTGCACGCTAAAGTTTGAGGACCACTATGGCTGCTAACTGAAAGTGGTTTTAAGCACTCGGCTGGTTCAAACCCACCCGCTGTTCTGCAGGAGAAAGTTGTGGCAGTCTGCTTCTGTGAAGATTTACAGCCTCGGAAACACTATGGGGCAGTTCTACTCTGTCCTTTAGGATCACTATGAGTCAGAATAGACTCGACAGCAACAGTTTAGTTAAGATTTGCTCTATACAACACCAGTACATACCTTTATCTGTTGATGAAACAATTTCTCCACGTGTTTGAATTTCTGGACCATTATTAAAAACTCATTGCCATTGAGTTGATTCCAACTCATAGTCTCCCTATAGGACAGAGAAGAACTGCCCCGTAGAGTTTCTAAGGAGCAGCTGGTAGATTGAAACTGCTGACCTTTTGATTAGCAGCCGAGCTCTTAACCACTGTGCCACCAGAGCTCCAATTATTTATTAATAATTGTAAAACAATCTCAAAGAAGTTAGTTAATTTGCCAAACTGGGAAAACACTTTTTTTTTTTTTTTTTTAATATTTTAT
>NW_004444017.1:8948303-8993749 GCF_000243295.1 Trichechus manatus latirostris
TTCTCTGTTTGGCTTAGTTTTTCGGATCTTTGTTGTGGAGGGACGGCGTGGTGCTTCTGCCTAGACCGCCATCTTGCCGGAGTCCCTCGGGAAAACACTTTTTGTCTGTCTCTGTCTCTTATTTTGCTAGGTCAAACCATATAATAAATCTATTTTTTGTAACAAGAATGAAGCAAATCAAGCTCAGGGTAGCAGTCAACTGTCTTTCCTTTAATGTTATTTGAACAAAATAATTTTATATTTGGGAAAAACGAAACCATAGGTGAGAAAACAATATTTGTCAAAGGATTTTTTTTTTACCTGCTTTGTAACCAAAAACATGTAGTCTCATCCTAACATTTATTTGTTATGTATCGTGCACCATTCCAACATTTGCAAAACAGCTTCATACCACTGCATGATGATACAGTTGTAGACCATCACCTAAAGTTTAACTGTAGAGATTTCACAGAGCCAGATCTATTTAAAATCATTGTCAGAATATCTCCATATAGTTGGGAGTTACAAATCTGGGGAGGAAAATTTCTTTCTGGTTTACATCTAAAGCTTCGAATTCAGGGCACTGGATTTAATTGTAGAGACTTGATAGCATCCAAGACATTTAGTACATTCCGGGAAGGGGAGGGGGGGCATTATAAACATTTTTCAGGAGAGTGATGTCATGTGTCCTTCAGAGGGAAGTGAACTCAGGAAACAAACTCAGTCTTGGCACTTGAGGAGGACATAATTTTCAAACATTTTGTTTTAAAATGAAATTGTTCCCTTGATGCTGACAAAGTGCTGAGAAAGTATTAGTCTCCAGAATTTCAGTAAGTCTCCATACAAGGTTCTATTAAGAAACTAACAAGGGATTAAATAGCTTTCTTTCTTTTTTAAAGATTGTGCTATTAACCGCTCCTAACTGTACTGATGTTCTGTCTACTGGAAAAAAGCAGAGGTGGGCTCTTAATCGCATAAAATACATTTAAAGCTTATTTGAGCTTCCTGGAAAATGAAGGACACCTGGAAGCTACCTTAACAAAATCCTCGCTTTTTTTTAAAAAACACTGATGAAAAGTGGGACTTAGGGAAGTAAAGATGTTTCTCTCTTAAGCATGTTAAGAAGGAGGATGTGGCAATTGGCCATTTTCCCAGGGCCTTGAGGACCACTGGCATTTTTCACCCTTTAAAAAATGAGAAAAGGGTAGGAATTGCAGAGGCTTTATGGTTTTGTCATCTTTGACATTCAGCCCAGTGATTTACTTTTAGGGAAGTTGATCAGACTAATTTGTATATGCATGTGAAAGCTGGACAATGAAAAAGGAAGACACAGGAAAAAGTGATGTATTTGAATTGTGGTGTTGGTGAATAATATTGAATATACTGTGGACTGCCAGAAGAATGAACAAATCAGTCTTAGAAGAAACACAACCAGAATGCTCTTTAGAAGCAAGGATGGCAAGACTTCATCTTGCTTACTTTGGACATGTCATCAGGAAAGCCTAATTTCTAGAAAAGAATATCATGTTTAGTAAAGTAGAGAGTCAGCAAAAATTAGGGAAACTCTGAATGAAATAGATTGACACAATAGCCACAACAATGGATTTAAACACACCAATGATTATGAAGTTGATACAGGACCAGGCAGTGTTTTTTTCTGTTATATGTAAGGTCACCATGAGTTAGAGCTGATTCAATGGCAACTAACAACAACAAATCCTTCTAGTCTTTAGCTATTATTTCAGAAGGGTAAGTCTTCAGTAAACCAACTTAATCAATATTAATTTGCTGACATTGAACCCCAAGACCATTTTAGAATTAATAATGACCTGTCAAGAGGAGACTAGAGCAACTATTTGATATTTAAATGTTTGGAAAATGGAAAAACAAAAAATGAAGAAGAGGAAAAAGAGGACAAGAAAGGTAAGAAGCAGAAGAGGAGGAGGAGAAGAATTGAGCCTTATAAATGTCTTTGTATTTCAGCAGTAAGGAAGCTGCAGGTGTTAATAGTGTTAAATTTCATGTAATAGAAGGATTAGAAAAATACAAAGCTAAAGAAGGGCAAGGTTCTAGCCCTGAAGCAGTATTGCATAGTATTTGGGCTTTGCAATCAGTTGGATTGGATAGGAGTCCTAGGTTTGCCACTGTGAGATTTTGGCAGCTTACTTAAGTCTCTCCATATATAAAATTGGGATAATAATATTTTACTGCCAGGTTGTAAGGATGAAATGAGATAAAGAATGTAAAGCACTTGTAACACAATTTTTGCTGTTGTAAGTGATGTAAACCCCAATTTAACTAACTTACACAAAAAGGGAATTTTGTCATTTGCAATTAACTGGAAAGACCAAGGGTAGTTAGTGCAGGCTTCAGGGACACCTTAGCCAACAGCCCACACTCTAGCATCAGGACCTGATTTCTCTCTTTCCTTTTGGCTCTGCCTTTGGCAGCCTTGGCTCATCTGCCCATTAGGTCAAAAGGTGGCTACAACAATTGTAGCTCTATTGTTCTAGGTTCAAGACCCGCAGAAAAGAGGGAGCCCATATCCCCAGTAACACAAACATTCACTCTAATTAGTGCAATTTGAATCTCTGACCTGTCCCTGTAGCCAGGGTAGCCGAGTGATTGGCCAAGGCCTGAACATATGCTCCGCCTCTGAAACCAGGGTGGAGTCAGCTTCACCTGAATCACATGGGTTGAGAGTATGGGAAGAAAGGTTTTCTCACAACAAAATGAGGGTACTCTTGCCACAAGTTGGATAGTGGATACAGAACAGAAAAAGGCAAGATACAATACAAAACTTAACACAATGTGTGGCACACAGTAAGTAGGTACTCAATAAGTATTAAATGATATTAATATCTTTGGTTTTATATTTATTTGAGTGAATTTTTTAGACAGTTCTCTGCTTACCTCCCTGTAGGGAGGACTAAAATGCCTATCATAGGCATCTAACTTTATTTAATCCATGATTTTTCTCACCAGATTTTATTTTTTTTATACCCCCAAATCATTCTACAGACGATTTGTGGGGTTTTATACGGAATACCCACCCAAAAACCAAACCCACTGCTGTCGAGTCAATTATAACTCAAAACTGTCCTAAAGGACAGAGTAGAACTGCCCCATAGGGTCTCCAAGGCTGTAAATCTTTACAGAAGCAGACTGCCACATCTTTCTCCCACGGAGCAGCTTGTGGCCAACCTTTTGGTTAGCAGTCAGGCACTTTAACCACTGTGCCACCAGGACTCCTCTTAATATGGAATACATGGACTAAAATAGTAAAAAATATAAATAAATAAAACATAAACTACCAGTAAGTGGGAAAATACTAATTAAAATACTAGGTTAATGCTAAGAGAGAAAAGGGAGATAAGGATAAGATTCTATACATTTGCTATTGTTGGAACAAGATTGACTCTAGAATCTCTACAAGTAAAAAGGGAAAAGGGAAATACAATTAGATCCTTAGTTCTCAATGTCCATAAGGCAAAACAACAATAGCAACAACCAACTAGCCACTCCAAGGAAAGAAAGGGTTTTCCTAGCCCTTGGATCTAAGAGAAAATTTTCACACCAGATTTTGTTACATAAGGCACTCTGAGAGACGTAGTAGACATTGTCATCAACCACGTGTCAACCACAAATACAGTAATGGGCTTCATAAGGCTATTTCTCAAGGGACAAAAACAAACAACAGCAACAAAAACTGGGAGAGTGAGAGATGGAGATTAATTACTGACTCAATTAAAATGCAGAAAGCCAGAGATGAGCTGGCATTGTCATCAGTTGAATCCAGGAAGTCAGCCTCAGAACACTGTCACTTCATCTCTCGTCTGGGCTTCAGTCAATGTGCCAACCTCATTCTCTCAGTCTCCTTTACAATTTCACTGGCAGTTCTGGAATCACACCCTCATAGTTTCTAATCTAAGGAGAAGGAGGTCCATTCTTAAAATTTCAAGGAAGGATTTTAATTAACTTACCTGAGTCACATGTGCCCACTCTCTAACCAGAAGGGTCCCACCAGAACCAAGTGGAGTGGGGAAGATGCAGTTGTCCAAAGGACAGGAGAGTGCTATTAACAGAAGAAAGAGGGAAGGGATGCTGGGCAGCTAAAAACAGCAGATGTCCACTACACCTGGGTAAATGCCAGGGCTATAATCAGAAACTGCAAATGAGAGAAAGTAATTTTGGTAAGGAGGGCAGAGAGAATGCAGAAGAGGGACAGGATAATAAGATGCAAATGAAAAGCTTTCTGAGTCTGATTTAACACATAGATAAAACAGTATATAAGGATGGATGAACTGTATGCACTTCATCCTCCAGAAGCATCACTTTTCCCAATAGAGAAAAGTTAGTCTGCACACAACTTGAGGTTATGCTCTCTGGCAAGGGACCTGGGTACAAAAATTCTACATTGTTGATTTACCCTCCACGGATAAAGAGAACATGTGTCAAAATTGACCACCATTTGTGGAAATTAAGTTGTCTAACCAAAATTCTTGTCTGGATGGATTTGTTCATTCATTTCATTATGTAAATATTAAGTGCCTATTAACTGCCTTGCGCTAGAAATATGGTGATAAACATGTTGGTTAAGGCTCTTTTCTTCATCAGGCTCATCAGCTAATGGTCAGAGATTCATCAAGAGAATACTCATAGGAAAACTGTTTTTCAGAAAACAATTCTGGGCCTTCTTCAGTGTTTGAATTAATTAATGATTAAACAAGTCCTCCAGAGTTCTCTATCATAGCACATGGCCAAGAAGATCTAAGGAAACTCTTGATATTGCCATAAAAAAAAAAAAAAAACACTCAAGTATACACATGTGAAACAGCTGGTTTTGAGTAAAGTAGCATCCAAATGAACCTGCCAAAGTTGAATATGTTGCAAAATATACCCCCAAGTCATGTAATCGTCACTTACTTTCTCTCTTTCTATATGTATTGTACATACACACACACACACACACAAAACCTCAGGTAAATTTAATATAACCCACCCAAACCAAACCCACTGCCATCAAGTCGATTCTGACTCATAGTGACCCCACAGGGTTTCCATGGCTGTAAATCTGTACAGAAGAAGACTACTACATCCTTCTCCCATGGAGCTGCAGCTGGTGATTTCGAACCGCCAACCTCTCAGTTAGCAGTCGATCACTTTAACCACTGTGCAGCCAGGGCTTCTTAAATTTAATATACCTAAATGTTAATAAGGCGTTATTAAATTCTTTATATTTTTTATATGTTTTAATTCTTAAAATAACCCTCTAATGAAACTAAAGCTTGAAGAAGTACATTGTGGTAAGTTAAAGTGATAAGGGTCAGGACTGGGAATGGAGCCAGATTCTAGAATATATAAGATCAAAAACTTTACTATACTACTGTTTGCGTATGGATAATAATAATACTTATATTAATGATATTAATAACAGCAGCTAATAATTGAGGGTTACTGCATGTAAACTATCTATGCCAATCCTCCAAATCACCCATACACTTTTGCTTTCCTTCTTGTTAAAATAAATGCATTATATCTGCTCCTTTTCAAGGTCAACCCTTCCCTTGTGCGCCCAATCCTATTTCCAACAGGATTGCTCTTGTAATTATCACCCTCCCTACCATATCTTTTATTCCTGGCTGTATGCAAATATGCTGTAATAACGCTCATCATAAACAACGACAATAACAACAGTGAAATTGCTTTGAGACTTCATATTCCCCTCCAACTTCTCTGCTATTTTCCAACTTCTCCACTCCACTTTATGACAAATTTGTGAAACTTCTTCAAAAGGGTTGCTTCATCATACCCACTGGCTCCTTTTCCTTGCCTTACATTCTTTCTTATACTCCAGTTGGTTTTGGTTCATACTGCTTTTGTCAAAGTCACCAATGACTTCCATGTTGCCTAATCCAATAGTCAAAGCTCACTCCTATCTTATTCCATTTTTTAAAAGCATGAGACACTGTTGATCAATCCCACCTTCTGGAAACACTTTTGTCACTAGACTTCCCAGATTCCATAGTATACTGGTCTTCTTCAGTTCTTGTTGACCACTCTTTCTTCGTTTTCTTTGCTATATCCTCTTCCTTTTATCTGTTGGAGAGTCCTAGGGCTCTAGACATTGACCTCTGCTTTATCTTCCTTCATTACCTAGGTAAGTTCATCTAGTCTCATGGTTTCAAATACCATCTAATTGATCATTCCAAAAGTTATGTCTTATCTATCTCTTCCCAGTATTTATCCATCTGCCTACTTGACATCTTCACTTGTATGTTTTATAGATATCTCAAACAATATGCCTAAAAACAAACTCCTGCTTCAGTTCTTTACTTCCCAATCTACTTCTCTTCCAGTATTCTCCTTATCAATAAATGGTATTATCAACCACTCAGCTGCTCAGGCCAGAAACATAGGGATTATCTTTTATCTCTTGTCTCTATGCCCCATATCCAATTAATCAGTAAGTCATAAGGGCTCTGCATTCTAAATATGTGTTGAATTCAACCACTTCGCACTCTCCTGATACTACTCTTCTAGTCCAAGGCACTTCCTTTTTTAGCCTAGATCACTAAATAACCTTCTAAATGATTTTTCTGCTTTTACTGTTGTCCCTTATAGTTAGTTCTTCTCTCAGTAGCTGTATCTTTTAAACATGTAAATCTGATCATGTCCTTACTATGGCCTACAAGGACATAGTGACCCAAGTCCTGACTATCTTTCCAACCTCAGCTCTTACCCTCTCCCCCTTGTTTTCTGTTATAGCCAAGCTAACCACTTGGCTATCCTCACACATCTAAAGTGAGTTCCCATTTTAGGGCCTTTACCTTTGCTGTTTTTTTTTTTTTTTTCCTACCTGTGATGCTGATCTCCCTGATAATAGCATGACTTGCTACCTTATTTCATTCAGGCCTCTTTTCAAATGTCATCTCCTCCAAAAGGCAAAGATAGCTAATTGCCCCCAGTATCCATTGTGCTCTTCTATAGTTTGGAAGATGACTGGATATAATAAAGTCCAAATTTCCTGGCATTCTTTGTAGCTATATATGGCCATATGATGAAGTTCTGGCTCATGGGCTGGTTTCATATGATTCCCTCCTAGAATGTTCTTTAAGATACAGCTAATGCATGCCCTTTGCTCCTTTGTTTCTTCCTCCATTCTGCTGACTCTATCCTACAGCCTTGGACCATGAACATGAAGGGCGGTAAATCAGTGAGCCAGAAGGACCTAAGTCCCTGGGGATGTTATGGAGCCAAGTCAATGTCCCATCTATGGATTACTCATCATTACTCATTTAATGAGATAAATCAATTTCTATCTTGTTTACACACTGTTGTTTCGTACTTTTCTGTTAGTTGCGGTTGGACCTAAAGCTCAGACGTCTTCATTGACCATCCTCTTTAAAATCGTGCCCCACCTTTTTCTCCCGGAGTCTGTTTTACTTTTCTTCACAACACTGGTCGATACCTGACATAATTTGATATTTGTATTTGTTTATTTGCTTATTGTCTGTCTCCTGCACTATAGTATAAGCTGCATAAGAGTAGGGTTTGTGTCTATTTTGTTCACGGATAAATCCCCAGCATCTAGAACATAGCCCGGCATATAGCATTGTAGTTGTTAGGTGCTGTTGAGTTGCTTCTGACTCATAGCAACCCTATTCACAATCGAACGAAACCCTGCTCAATCCTACGCCATCCTCAATCATTGCTATGTTTGAGCCCATTGTTGCAGCCACTGTGTCAGTTCATCTCGTTCAGGGTCTTCCTCCTTTTTACTGACCCTCTCTCTTACCAAGTATAGTGTCCTTGTCCAGGGACTGGTCTCTCCTGATTGTCCAAAGTATGTGAGATGAAGTCTCACCATCCTCACTTCCAAGAAGCACTCTGGCTGAACTTCTTCCAAGACAGACTTGTTTGTTTTTCTGGCAATCCATGGTATATTCAATATTCTTCACCAACACCATAATTCAAAGGCATCGATTCTTTGGTCTTCCTTATTCATTGTCCAGCTTTCTCATGCGTATGAGGCGAGTGAAAATATCATGGATTGAGTCAGATGCATCTTAGCCCTCAAGGTGATATCTTTGCTTTTCAACACTATAAAGAGGTCTTTTGAGCAGATTTTCCCAATGCAATACATCGTTTGATTTTTTGACTGCCGCTTCCATGGGTATTGTTTGTGGATCCAAGTAAAATGAAATCCTTGACAACTTCAATCTTTTCTTCATTTATCACGATGTTGCTTATTGGTCTAGTTGTGAGGCATATAGTAGGCCTTCAGTAAATAACTGCTAAACAAATGAATATGTGTTTTTACATGCGTTGTTTCAATGACACTCACAACAACTTTAAGAGGTACACTATTATTATTCCCATTTTGAAGATATGAATAATGGAGCATTGAAAGATTTCTTCATTTTCTCTGTAGCAGGGGAAATAAATACCCAGACCACCTAAAAGCAGTTTCAAGATTAAAATATGAATCAGCAAGAATGGGATCCTACATTTTAACACTGATTGTGGAAATGTAACATGGCACAACTACTTTGAAAAATAGTTTGCCAGTTTCTTAAAATGTTAAACAAACACATACTATATGACTCAGCATTCCACTCCTAGGTACTTACCCAAGAGAAATGAAAGCATATAGCCACACAAAGACTTGGACACAAATGTTCATGCACTTTCATTTGTAGTAGCAAAAGCTGGAAACAACCCAGCAAGTGAATAGATAAATGAATAACCAAATTGTGGTGTATTTATACTCAGTTAGTATGGGATAGGAGCCCTGGTGGCACAGTAGTTAAGAGCTCAGCTGCTGACTGAAAGGTCAGTAGTTTGAATCCACAGCTGCTCCCTGGAAACACTATGAGGGCAGGTCTACTCGTCCTATAGGGTCATTATGAGTCAGAATCGACTCGACAGCAATGGGTTTGTTTTTTTTATTTTTTTTTATTCGTAGTATGGCATACTACTCAGCAATAAAAATGAATGAGTTACTAGTACATGCAAAAATATAGATGAATCCCAAAATAAGTTGGCTGAGTGAAAGAATCCAGACCAAAAGAGGGTACACCCTATATGGTTATGGGAAATGCAAACTAATCTATTCAGTAGTGAAAAAACACAGATCGGTGGTTACTTGGGGATGGGGAAGGAAAGGAGCATGAGAAAACTTGTGGGGATGTTAAATACGTTCCTGTTTTTTATTGTGGTGATGGTCTCATGGATGTATATATATGCCAAAACTTACATGTTTTATGCAATTTATTATATGTAAATCATGCCTAAATAAAACTGTTAAAAAAAAGAGAGCATGGAATCCAAAATAGTGTACCGTTTAATGGCAGTTGAAATTATTATCTAATCTGTCAAGAGGCTGTACAAGTCTGAATTTTCCAACACTGTTAAAAAAATGAGGGCTTTCTGTAAGTATTTCTTTCTAGAAGTCATACCTCTTAACCCATAGCTGGTTTCTAGCCTCAGGGTCAAAGAAAAGGTTAATAAAAGCTACAAATAAGGTTATGTTTTTCTTGACAGATTTCTTTCCAAGGTGAAAAAGAGTGTAGCAGTGGGAAATAGTGAGTGAGCTGTACCTGAACCGTACTTGCCCCTTGTGTGAAATATTAACCTGGTAAATTCAGGATAAGGAGACTTAGTGGTGCGGTGGTTAAGCACTGGGCTGCTAACTGAAAGGCCAGCTGTTTGAACCCACCAGTCGCTCTGTGGGAGAAAGATGTGGCAGCTTGCTTCCGTAAAGATTACAGCCTTGGAAACCCTATAGAGCAGTTCTACTCTGTCCTGTAGGGTCGCTATGAGGTAAAATCAACCGGACGGAAGTGGGTTTGGTTTTGGATTAATGCCAGGATATCCTTGTAAAGTGGACTGTAGTATGCAATAAATGCCAGATCCCTTCTCCCTCTACCGCCTCAATGTGAAAATAGTCTGAAAAGTTTGAAATATTGCTCACTTCATGTGTTTATTTAATATAACTATTTCTTCTTTTTATAATCCTGGACTGTAAATCATCTGTGCAATTAAAAGTGCTTTCTCTCTAGGTACGGGGGGTGTTTGCCACTGGGCAGAGAGATCTTTTTTCTTTGGGCACCCTCATAACTTCAGCCATTAGGTAGATCACCGCTAGAATTATTGTCCAGGACTCATAACAATTACCTATCCTTAAATTCTAGTTTGAGTGGAAGGTATCAAAAGTGCTAAATATTTCAGTATTCACCTCCCATCCACCATCCATCTGTCAGTTTTTTATCTGTCTGTGGTTTGTGTGTTACTATGATGCTGGAAGCTATGCCACAATATTTCAAATACCAGCAGGATTACCCATGGTGGACAGTTTCAGGAGGGCATCTAGACTAAGACAGACTAGGAAAAAAGGCCTGACAATCTACTTCCAAAAATTAGACAATGAATACCCTATGGATCACAACAGAATATTGTCCGACAGAGTGCTGGAAGATGAGCTCCCTAGGTTTGAAAGTACTCAAAATACACAGTGGCCACAACAATGGACTTGAGCATACCAATGATCGTGAAGATGGTGCAGGATTGGGCAATATTTTTTTTTCTGTTGCACACAGAGTCACCGTGAGTCACAGCTGACAGCAACTAACATCAACAACCTCTCATACACCTAGAAATGAAAAGATATTTTACAAAGACTGCTTTTGTTGTTTAAAGGATAATTTTTCAATATATTGATAAAAAAAATTAGTAATATTGTTATTGTTGTTGGGTGCCATCATTTCGCTTCTGACTTATAGCGACCCTATATACAACAGAACGAAACACTGCCTGGTCCTGTGCCATCCTCACCATTGTTCCTATGTGTTAATCCATCTTGTTGAGGGTGTTCCTCTTTTTCGCTGACCCTCTTACTTTACCAGACATGATGTCCTTCTCCAGGGGCTGATCCCTCCTGATAAGGTGTCCAAGGTACGTGAGATGAAGTCTCGCCATCTCCCTTCTAAGAAGCATTCTGGCTGTACTTCCAAGAGAGATATATTCATTCTTCTGGTAGTCCATGGTATATCCAGTATTCTTCACAGAGAATACCAGAAAGATGTTTACCTGTGTTTTATTGATTAAGTAAAGGCGTTCGACTGCGTGGATCATAACAAATTATCGATAACATTGTAAAGATGGGAATTCCAGAACACTCATGAGGAACTTGTACATAGACCAAGAGGCAGTCGTTTGAACAGAACAGAGGGATACTGCATGATTTAAAATCAGGAAAGGTGTGTGTCAGGGTTGTATCTTTTCACTATACTTATTCAATCTGTATGCTGAACAAATAATCAGAGAAGCTGGGCTATATGAAGAAGAATGCAGCATCAGGATTAGTAATGGAGTCTGTTAAAAAAATACTTGTTTAGATAACTCAGACCATTATAAATGGATCCACTGTTAAGGTAGTAGGTAACTTTGTGTATCCATGCTTCTATTATTTCACTACTTTCTATCCACTGCTAGGCATGAAAGAGTAAACACTTCTAGAATTCTTTTATTTTGCATAAGTGGTTAAAAAAATATTTTCATGATGCAGTAGAAAGATGAAAGGATTTGTAGTGAAACAAACCTGGGTTTGAATCTTGGCTTCACTATTTGCTCTGTGACATTGAAGAAGATTGTTAACCTTCCAGAGTTTCAGTTTCTTCCTATGTAAAACGGGCACATCTTACAGGGCTTTTCATGAGGATTCAATGAAAATCACCAAATATAAAAGTGCCTGACACAATATCTGACACATAACAGTCAATTTATAAACATTAGTGTCTTCTTTCCACTTCCTGCACACCATGACTATAAAGGTCATGGAAAAGCTTTCTGATAAAAATGTGTGTAGGAAGGCAAGGATCTAAGTTTATAATTGTTGTTAGGCGCCATCGAGTCAGCTCTAACTCATAGCGACCACACGCACAACAGAAGGAAACACTGCGCAGTCTTGTGCCATCCTCACAGTCGTTGTTATGCTCCAGCCCATTGTTGAAACAACTGTGTCAATCCATCTCATTCAGGGTCTTCCTCTTCTTAGCTGACCCTCTACTTTACCAAGCATGACGTCCTTCTCCAAGGACTAATCCCTCTTGATAACGTGTCCAAAGTATGTGAGATGTAGTCTCTCCATTCTTGCTTCTAAGGTGTATTCTGGTTGTACTTCTTCCAAGACAGGTTTGTTTGTTCTTTTGCCATTCCATGGTATATTCAATATTCTTCGCCAACACCACAGTTCAAAGGTGTCAACTCTTCTTCGGTCTTCCTTATTCATTGTCCAGCTTTCGCATGCCTATGAGGTGATTGAAAACACAATGGCTTGGGTCAGGCACACCTTAGCCTTCAAGGTGATATCTTTGCTTTTTAACACTTTTGAAGCAGATTTGCCCAATGCAATGCATCTTTTGATTTCCTGACTGCTGCTTCCATGGTTGTGGATCCAAGTAAAATCAAATTCTTGACAACTTCAAAAGACAGCTTCAGTCTTTTCTCCATTTATCATGATGTTGCTTATTGGTCCATTTGTGAGGATTTTTGTTTTCTTTATGTTGAGGTGTAATCCATACCGAAAGCTGTAGTCTTTGATCTTCATCAGTATGCGCTTCAAGTCCCCGTCACTTTCAGCAGGCAAGATTGTGTCATCTGCATAATGCAGGTTGTTAATGCATCTTCCCCCAATCTTGATGCCCTGTTCCTCTTCATACAATCCAGCTTCTTGGATTATTTACTCAGCATACAAATTGAATAAGTATGGTGAAAGGATACAACCCTGATGCACACCTTTACTGACTTTAAACCACGCAGTATCCCCTTGTTCTGTTCCAACAACTGCCTCTTGATCCGTGTGCAGGTTCCTCACGAGCACAATTAAGTGTTCTGGAATTCCCATTCTTCACAATGTTATCCATAATTTATTATGATCCACACAGACGAATAACTTTGCATAGTCAATAAAACACAGCTAAACACCCTTCTGGTATTCTCTGCTTTAAGCCAAGATCCATCTGACGTCAGTAATGATATCCCTCGTTCCATGTCCTCTTCTGAATCCAGCTTGAATTTCTGGCAGTTCCCTGACGATATATTGCTGCAGCCACTTTTGAACGATCTTTAGCAAAATTTTACTTGCGTGTGAGTGATATTAATGATATTGTTGGATAATTTCCACATTCAATTGTATCGCTTTTCTTGGGAATAGGCATAAATATGGCTGTCTTCCAGTCAGTTGGCCAGGTAGCTGTCTTCCAAATTTCTTGGCATAGACAAGTGAGCACTTTCAACACTGCATCCATTTGTTGAAACATCTCAGTTGGTATTCTGTCAATTCCTGGAGCCTTGTTTTTCACCAGTGCCTTCAGTGCTGCTTGGACTTCTTCCTTCACCACCATCTGTTCCTGATCATATGCTACCTCCTGAAATGGTTGAATGTCAACCAATTTTTTTTGGTATACTGACTCTGTGTATTCCTTCTATCTTCTTTTGATGCTTCCTGTGCCGTTTAATATTTTCCCCGTAGAATCCTTCAATATTGCAACTCGAGGCTTGAATTTTTTCTTCAGTTCTTTCAGCTTGAGAAATGCTGGGTGTGTTCTTCCCCTTTTGTTTTCTATCTCTAACTCTTTGCACATGTCATTGTAATAGTTTACTTTGTGTTCTCGAGCTGCCCTTTGAAATCTTCTGTTCAGGTCTTTTACTTCATCATTTCTTCCTTTTGCTTTAGCTACTCATCATTCAAGGGCAAGTTTCAGAGTCTCTTCTGACATCAATTTTGGTCTTCTCTTTCTCTCCTATCTTTTTAGTGACCTCTTGCTTTCTTCAGGTATGATGACCTTGATGTCATTCCACAACTCATCTGATCTTCAGTCATTAGTGTTCAACATGTCAAATCTATTCTTGGGATGGTCTCTAAATTCAGGTGGAATATACTCAAGGTCATACTTTGGCTCTTGTGGACTTGTTCTAATTTTCTTCAGTTTCAGCTTGAACTTGCATATGAGCACTTGATGGTCTGTTCTGCGTTCAGCCCCAGCCTTGTTCTGACTGATGATATTGAGCTTTTTCCATCATCTCTTTCCACAGGTGTAGTCGATTTGATTCCTGTGTATTCTATCTGGCAAGGTCCATGTGTATAGTCGCCGTTTATGTTAGTGAAAAAAGGTATTTGCAATGAAGAAGTTGTTGGTCTTGCAAAATTCTATCATGCGATCTCCGGTATGGTTTCTATCACCAAGGCCATATTTTCCAGCTAGCAATCCTTCTTTGTTTCCAACTTTTGCATTCCAATCACCAGTAATTATCAATGCATCTGGTTGCATGTTTAATCAATTTCAGACTGCAGAAGTTGGTAAAAATCTTCAATCTCTTCATCTCTGGCCTTAATGATTGGTGCATAAATTTGAATAACAGTCATATTAACTGGTCTTCCTTATAGGCATATGGATATTATCCTATCACTGACAGCCTTGTACTTCAGGATAGATCTTGAAATGTTCTTTTTGACGATGAATACAACATCATTGCTCTTCAAGTTGTCGTTCCTGGCATAGTAGAACATATGATTGTCTGATTCAAAATAGCCAATACCAGTCCATTTCAGTTCACTAATGCCTAGGATGTCAATATTTATGCATTCCATTTCATTTTTGACGGTTTCCAATTTTCTTAGATTCATACTTCGTACATTCCATATTCCGATTATTAATGGATGTTTGCAGCTGTTTCTTCTCATTTTGAGTTGTGCCACATCAGCAAATGAAGGTCCTGAAAGCTTGACTCTGTCCGCCTCATTAAGGTCAATTCGACTTTGAGGAGGCAGCTCTTCTCCAGTGGTCTTTTGCGTGACTTCCAAACTGGGGTGGGGGGGCTCATCTTCCGGCACTATATCAGACAATGTTCTGCTGCTATTCATAAAATTTTCGCTGGCTCATTCTTTTCAGAACTAGACTACGGGTCCTTTTTCCTAGTCTGTCTTACTCTAGAAGCTCAGCTGAAACCTGTCCACCATGGGTGACCCTGCTGGCATTTGAATACCAGTGACATAGCTTCTAGCATCACAGCAACATCCAAGCCCCCACAGTTTGACAAACTGTCAGACAAACTGACAAGTTTATAATAGTCAAGAGAAATAATGTCTCCTCAGGAGAGGAACCATGATATTTAGAAAAATGGAATGGAGAAAAATAAACATTTTTTGCTGGAAGATTAGCAGCCCCATTTAGAAAAATAGATGTTTATATCTTAGTGTATTGTTCATCCGTAAGTATTACTTAACATTCAGAATATAAAGAGTCAGGAATAGCTATTATGAAGAAAAATGTAGTTTACAATCTGTAAAGATTTTTCTTTAAGGGGAAATTAATACTTGAGCACAGATTCTTATTTATCTGTTTTCTATGCCTTATATCCACAAGTGTAAATTCCAATTTATTTTATTAGAGACACTCACACAATTTTAGGGTTGGGGGTTAGAAGTCTCTCAACTCTTTACAGTAAAACCTGCAAGAGCCAGAGCCTGTGTAAGGCAGAAACCTGTCAGAGAAGGAAAACTCAAATATTTCGCACTAATAGAGAGCAGTAGAAAAGTAGTAAGACTGCACCCTATCAAAGGCAGAAAATTATCGAGACCCGGAAAAACAAGGCAGTCCTGTCAAGTTCTGGCTCTCACAGGTTCACTGTATTTACTTTTCAACTACCTTTTTGTTCACGTATTCCTTTCAATCAGTATGTATTTGGTGTTTACAAAGAGCCAGGCACTGTGAAGAAAAGAAAGTGGCATTGGTGGTGTCTCTGCCCTCAAAGGGCTGAGTATCTAGCAGGGAAGAAGGCTTGGCCGTAACTCGGTAGACGGAATGAAGGGCATAAGATACAAGTTTGAATAAGCTGCTGGGGGGCAGGGGACGGACAAGGAAGACTTCTAGCTGGGAGAAGTGGAAGGAGTAGGGAATCAAGGAAGGCAGGTTACACTGCTTACATAAGACAAAAAAATACTTGGTGACTAATTATGAATCTAGCATTGAGTGCTGAAGAGAATGCAGAAGTAGTTTAAGTGGTAATCCCTGGCCTCATGGAATACACACCATGTAGCTTGACCAATACCCTAACACTAGGCAGAACTTGCAAGGCAGGCAGTCTGTCTCTACTCCTTTTATAACATTTGATATATTTAAGTTATTTCAAATGTGAATTGTTTATTAAGAGTAATTCAGTTATTAACAGTAATTTAAGACTCAGAAAATGGCAAATCCGTTACGTATAGAGACAAAAGGCAGGTGTGTCTCCTTATGTAAGTGGTTTGATCAACAGTTAATGAAAAGAAAACAAAATCAGGTCGTTTTGAATTAGCCTTTCTTGCTTTGCCAAAGTGTACATGGGGCATGCTATTCTTTCTGAATCTTGGCTAAATGGCAATATTTTGTAAACATTTAAATTAGTTATTTGGTTACTGCCAAGGCCCTAGTTATGAGTGTAGAGTCACATAAAATTTTGGTCTAGTATTTATACATAGCAAGATTAAAATGAGTACTAAACCTTTCTTAGAAAGATTAAACATTTTATTTCACAATCAAGGCATGCTGTTCATCCTTAATGAATTTATTTTTAAGTAATCTTCAGAAATAAATTTAGAGCCTTTGTTTATATTGCAAACCCATTATATGTGAGGTAATCTGTTTCTCCTCCTAGAATTGAGTTTCCAGTTTCCCCTGTCTAAAATAACCTCACTCCTCAAGTTAGCATCTAAGATTTTCAATTTGTTCACCTAGGAAATACAATCTGTCCTTTGTATCTGATGCAAACTTCCTGCTGTCTTACAAACTAGATGTCTCAGCTTTTTTTCTGCAGGTCATATGCTTCCACCTCAGATTTAGGCAAGTCTGTATGGTTCACACAAGTGTCACCCAAGCCAGCAAAACACAACAGGCTCAAACTGTTATTATAACTGAGCTGGAGAGGGAGTGACCTGTTTTATTCAAAACAAAGAAAAATTGGAATGAGAAGCAGCCTGAGGGCAGACTTTGAAAAGTTGACAGAGGAAGGGTGGAAGAAAAAATTATAAGAGTTTCTAATAACTTTATATTTTTCTTATAGATTACAAAGTGTTGATTACTTTTTCTCTTCTCTCTTTACCTTTTTTGGGTAAATGTTTTAAACATTGTAATACAGCAATATTATGAGAAGTTTAGAATAGAAATTAAAGAAAATCATTTGTAACTCCACAACCCCACAGTAACTTTCATCATTTTGAAGTATTTCTTTCTAGTCTTTATTTCATTTTCATATATGTTTTAATCATTGAATGTGAAATGAAGACTAGAAAGAAATACTTCAAAATGATGAAAGCTACTGTACAGGTAATTTTGTATCACATTTTTCACTTATTGTTACCATACACTTGTTCCTGCTGTTATAGTCTTCATGTTTATCTTATTTATTAGCTGCCTGATACTTTGTTGGGGACATTGGTGGTTCAGTGGCAGAATTCTTAACTTCTTTGTAAGAGACCTAATTCAATTCCCAGTGAATTCAAGCCACCGTCTGTCAGTGGTAGCTTGCAAGTAGCTATGTTGCTGAACAGGTTTCAGTGGAACTTCCAGACTAAGATGGACTAGGCAGAAAGGCCTGGTGATCTACTTCGGAAAATCAGCCAATGAAAACCCTATGGATCGCAACAAGCTGATCTATGACAGATCATGGGGAAAGCACAGGACAAAGCAGTATTTCGTTCGATTGTGTGTGGGGTCATCCTGAGTTGGGGCCGACTCGATGGCAGCTAACAGCAACAACATCAATACTTTATAACCTGAGTTTCATGCGCCTTCTCCATCTCTGGGCAAAGTCTTCCCCCAAGTTTGCATGGAATTGCTGTGTAGATGGGGTAGCATAGAGTGCCTGTTTTGTGCTCCTGCCCAGTCAGCTACCAATATATCATTTAATTCCTCTTCTCTATTGCTGGCTAAGGAGCCCTGGTTAAGCAATGGTTAAGAGCTCAGCTGCTAACCTAAAGGTCAATGGTTTGAACCCACTAGCTGCTCTGTGGGAGAAAGATATGGAAGTCTGCTTCCTTAAAGATTTACAGCCTTGGAAACCCTATGGGGTAGTTCCACTCTGTCCTATAGGGTCACTAAGAGTTGGAGTTGGCTCAACAGCAATGGGTTTGGTTTTGGTTTATTGCTGGCTACCACCCTGTTTGTTAGGCAAACTGAGCCTGCACACACTGCTGCTCCTCTGCCATCATTTCCGCTGGACATCACTGATTTAGTAGATAGGACTTCTGCTTCAGTTTATCCTCTCAAATCACCTACCTTGATTTCAGCCATTGCTGCTCCAACCTAAGGGCTTCCTACCTGAAGGGTGGGGAAATTAGAGTGATGGCTATGGAAGGCCCTTGGGGTTCCCAGCAATAGGCACACATTTTTCCTAAATTACCTCTAAACTACACACATTTTTAATGAAAAGAGAGATTGTATCCAAATGTTGGGCCTGATATGAATTTTTTAAAAATATTTACCCCTGGGTTCAAACAGTATAATCTTAGCCAGTCACTCTCTTTGAGCCTCAATTTTCTCGTCTATAGAGTACGGACAATACTGTCTATTTTGTAGAGTGATTGTAAAGACTAGAGGTGTGCTTATACAGCTCCCAGGACCATGTTGATATTGACAGCTACAGTTCACATACTAAAAGCAGGATTAATTCAAATGGCCTACCTCATCTTCAAAATGGCAAACAAGAACTATTGTCTAAGAGTCAAAATCTCAACTCTGTTTTGTTTTAGTTGGAAATTAACAAAAAATTCTTGAACTCAAAAAAGATTCAGTTTATAAAAAAGACACTTTATTGAATCAAACATGAAAAATATATAAAAATTGTGTATACTTGAAATAGCTTTAAAATTAGCTTTTCCATTTTTCCTTTGGAAAGCAAAGGGTTCAAAAGGACCATTTCAGCATATGACCATAAGATATTCACTACAGAACTCACCAAACTCTAGTATAAGGTATTTTATACTGAGTTCAGGAAATGGCAAAATTGGGCATAACAGGAGAAGCCAGGAAGTGGGTTTAGAGAATAGAGACACACCCACGTGAAGGCTGGTGTTGGTTATTTAAGATATTTAAGTCTGTAAGTGGATTCGAAACTGGGACATCTGTCATGAAAAAAGAAAAACAGACAGGAACAAGATGGATTTTCCTAGCAGCTGGCAATCAGTACAGGTCTATACAAGAGGAAAGTCAAAATTGGGAAAGCCTAGTAGGACCACATTTGGAACAAAAGTCTTCATTTTCACAGGTCCTGTGGTTTTTTTTGTTGTCGGTTGGTTGGTTTTTGCTTTGGTTTGGTCTCAAAGAACTTTCTTATGTGACTGTGAGATGCCCCACTGAGGAAAAATAATGACAACATTGTATAGTGGCCTTAGACATAACAGAACTGGGCTTAAATTCCAGCTCTGACACTTAGCTGTATAAACCTTAGGCAAATATTTAATGTTCCAGGGTCTCCACTTCTTTACCTATAAAATGAGGGGCTTGTATTAAATCAGTGGTTCTTGACTCTTTTGGGGGGAGTGGGGGGGCCAGAGTATCATTCACTTCTTTTGATCTGATTAAAAGTAAGTATAATTTTCTCATCAAAATGCACATAAAATATCCCTCCAAGTTTTGGCACACATTTTACTGTATTGTATTAGTAATTGATTTCCTTCACATAGGAAAAAAATTACAAAAAATTTTGCTTCTCTCATTCTTGTTTATTCACATAAATGAAGTTATTTGAAAGAAATCCGAAGTACGTAAATATAAAAGACAAAACAAAACTGGAATTCTTCCCCAAAGCAAGTTTCAATAAGAAGGCCGCCATTGTTTGGCTTGAAGAAGAAGAAATTTTGAAGTACTATAGTCTTTACGTGAGCCCTGGTGGCACAGCGGTTAAGAGCTTGGCTGCTAACCAAAAAGCTGGCAGTTCAAATCCACCAGCTGTTCCTTGGAAACCATGTGGGGCAGTTCTACTCTGTCCTATAGGGTCACTATGAGTCAGAATCGACTTGATGACAGTGGGTTTTTTATGGGTGTTTGTTATTCTTGACAGTCTATCAATTTTGATTTTTAATTTTGATAGCAACAAGTGAAAGAAAACCCTGATTAACAAAAGTATGTTGTAGTACATGGAGAAGCTTGTATCAAGGAACACTGGATTTCCCTAGAACCTTTCAAGCTGATACAGTTGCATCAATTCCTCTGTCCTCAGGCCAGTTAATTAGGTCATCTTTGCAAAAATCTTCATCATTAATGCGGTGTATATCAGCAAGAAAATGGTTAAAAATCAACATTCTAATTTTAAGGTCAAGGTAATGTAACTAACCTTTGGAAGAGTTCTGCAGTGTTTCCAGGTGTCTGTAGACTTTTGCCTCATGAATGGAGCCAGGAGAATCTTCTCTAGTGTGGGAAATGTTGTTCACATTTGTCGGTTCCCAATATCCCCTCCCACAGTGGTAACTTGGCCAAAATGGCTCATGGGGCTTTCTTCATTTTGTTTCGTTTTGTTAACTTTCAAAATGGCAACCTGAGGATCTTATCTGAAAGGAAAACTTACCGTATTCATGTGATCAAATATATTAAACCAAAAATAACTTTTTCCCTAAGGTATTGTTTTAGGAGTGAATTCCTGTGAAAACTTAAAAAATTTCTAAACAGCAGGAAAACCACCGCAATGCCTCTTGTATTGTCAGGATAAAAAGACATAAAGGTGCTTCTTCAGCTCTTTACCTGCTAGCTGCCGTGAGCCAGAATCATGGCACAGAGTAAGCAATCTGGCTTCTTCTGGATCCCATCCACTTCCTAGCAGTGCATGCCAAACCAAAGGATACCTAAGCTTAGAAGCACTTACTTTGCATGTCTCAAACTAAGCTTCATATTCTGCTTCCATTTCTTGACTAAATCTCTTTAAATGCCAATGTGTCAAACCCCTGGGCCTGGAGAAATTGAAGACTTCTGTAGCAGTAAGCAAAACTTCCTTTAGGACTATTGCCAGTAACTTTGATGCCTGTGCAAGGTGATGTAGAAAGCTGTGACTCAGGGTGATGTGTTGAGCTGCTTTCTTCATCAAAGCAGAAAAACCAGATGCACTACCACCCTTTGCATGTGCACCATAGCTTTCTTTGCAATAGGTGTTTTTACTTAAAGAGAAATCCTTTACCATTTCAAAGAATTCAGGGCCTTTGAGGCTTCCAAAAGGGGCTCACAAAGTACAATTCTTTTAAAATTTTCCAATTATATACAACTGATAAAAAATCAGAAAACGACTACACTGTAATATGCTTTTTTTGCCAAAGAGAAATGGCATCATTGCAAATTCTTCCATGTTCTGATTCAAAATAATAGAAGAAATGTCAATAAATCCAGAGTACAGTATGTCATTTTGCAAAGCTACTGATTCCATATCATTCCTTTTTTCCAGACCATAATCTAACTTGACCTTTTAAAAAGCACATGACTTGTGTGTGGCTTCTTTTGCCTGGCAATGCAATTAGAAGCCTTGTCAGATGCTTCAGACAGGAAGTGCTAGGACAAATGCAAGCTTTTGGAAAATTCCATTCCTTCCAGATTGAGTTTTCTTAACAAAACAAACAAATAACAACAAAAACCACCACACTGCCTCTTATATTGTCAGGATAAAGAGACATAAAGGGCTGCTTCAGCTCTTTACCTGCTAGCTACTGCCTCTTATATTGTCAGGATAAAGAGATACAAAGGTGCGGCTTTAGCTCTTTACCTGTTAGCTGCCATGAGTCAGAATCGTGGTGCAGAGTAAGCAATCTGGCTTTTTTTGCATCCCATCCATCTCCTAGCAATGCATGCCAAACCAAAGGGTAGCTAAGCTTAGAAGCACTTTGTTTTCTTCTCTCAATTTAAGCTAGATAGAATATAAACAAATAGCTATAAACATAATATCAGGAAAATTTTAATATTTACCAACAAAGCACTATTTGAGTTATTATAATATATAATTATTTTGTTATGTACTGCCTCAGCCCATTCCACCCTTCGTTTGTAAATGTATCTTATTAAATTAATTTGGTATGTAAAATATATACAAATATATATTTACCTAGGCAATTTTCAAAGGTACAGGAAGAGAATGTGTTGATTCATTCAAGTAAACATTTATTAAGCACCTATCATGTGCTATCTTCTAGACATTATAGCACTGAAGGAACCTGTAAAAATGCTTATGACATGAAGGTAAAAACATAAATATATATACAACTATATGAAATGAATGGCTTACACCAAAAAGTTGGAAGGAAATATACTAAGATGCTTTTAATAGTTGTGTTAAGATGATAAAAATTAAGCATTATGACTTCTTTCCCTCTATTTTCCAAATTCTCTATAATATTATTATAATATTTTTAGAATAAAAATAAATTATGTATTAAAATTGTAAAGGATATTGGAGAAAATAA
The DNA here is from genome assembly GCF_000243295.1 of Trichechus manatus latirostris. Taxonomy (NCBI): domain Eukaryota; kingdom Metazoa; phylum Chordata; class Mammalia; order Sirenia; family Trichechidae; genus Trichechus; species Trichechus manatus. Next base: position 8,970,760 of record NW_004444017.1, read on the forward strand.
GACACACAGAAGTCGAAAAGATTATATCCCATTTGGATATGAGAGCAGATACTAATTTCAGTATATGATAGTTATGGTATTGGTAACTAATTGACTGTTTTACATATACTATCTCATTTAATTTTTGTAACAAACCTGTGAGAAAGGTACTATTATAGCCCTCATTTTATAGATGAGGAATTAAGTAATGATATTTAATAAAAATATCTTTGAACTGGAGAAGTAACAAACAACTTGATTAAGTACTGATATTTTTAAGGAATGATAAAATAATGAAGCCCTAAAGGACTCACCAAGTTGAGACAGCGGACTTTAAACATCCAGCAATTTGTAGAAAGCACATTGCAGGAGAAATATTTGAGCAAAACTGGCCAGCTACTTCCCCACCCCCAACCCATCAACAACATAGTTTAGAATTTGACAATGGACAGAACCATCTCGAAATTCTTGCATGGCATCCTTTGTTTCTACAAGCGCCTGACTGAATTGTGCAGCCCTTAGTGGTGCTGACTCATGCACATCTTTCGGTCCCCTATGTCTCTTTAGTCTTTGTGCAACCATCTTATGCCATCATTTTCTTATCTTTAGAAAGCATATTGTTTCCACTGCCCTGGGCCATACGAAATATTGTTCATTTGATTTCTGGCAGATTTGATAATATGTAACCAATTTGTGTTTTTCTATTTATCCTTTCCAAAATGAAAGACAGAAGAGCCAAATTTTCTCATCAGTTGCAAACAATTCCTCTCCCCCTCCAGCATGATATTATCAGGTAATCTTAGTGACAAATAAACAGAATATACTTTCCTGTAGATGTGTGAATATTCTACATTCCTCCCGAATTGCACTTCGGTTATCCAGTTTTGACATTTTTCTAATCATGTGTTTCAGCAAGGTGACACTGCAGGTTTTTTTCTGGGGAAACACCTGTTCTTCCTGCAAATGAAAAGCTATTGCTCTTACTAAATGGGTTTGAATACCCTGGGAAGATTTCCTTCTGTGGCTTTGTTTTTTTCCTGAAAAGGTTCTACAGAGCTTTCTCGCCTCTCTAGCTTTGGTAAAGGGTAATAAATATTGCTGGAAATTTGCTCAGTTCTCAATATAATAATGGTCCTGTTTTTCAACTAGTGCTGGTGCAAGCTCATGTCATGAGTTAAAAAGAAACTGTTAAACACAGCCGTAAAAGATAGCATTTGCCTTGGGAGTAAATTCCAGTAATTCCCTCTCTCTACAGATTGTCCCAGCAAAAATGCAAAACCAATTTTGGCTGACAAGGAATGCAAAGTTATTTAAGTGGTGAACAATATAAAATTCTTCTGACAGCTCAACTGGAGTGTCTGAAAGAGCCAGGAACTCACTGATCTAATTCCCTCTTGGGAGCTAATTTTATATGAGAGCACGGCAAATATTAACTAAGGAATTGTATTGCAATGCAGATAAGAACTTGCTCTGAAATTTACCACAGTGCACAGGGCCTCATTTTGAACTTGAAAATGTGAAGAATTCTTTACCCAAACTCATATTCCTGATGAAATGTTTAAATAAAATTCCTTACATCCTGGATTTAATTGTGCATTAAAATTGCATAAGAAAAAGTATTCTGACATTTAGGATCTACTTATCTATATCAAAGAGTCAAAGCGTTAGTGGACTCCTGGTATATTTTATTACCACCAAATATAATAATGTGTGAGATAGGCCATAAAGACCTATTTTTATTGTTGTTCTTAGGTGGCGTCAAGTCAGTTCCAACTCATAGTCACCCTATGTACAACAGAATGAAACACTGCCCAGCCCTGTGCAATCCTCACAATCATTGCTGTGTTTGAGCCCATTGTTGCAGCTACTGTGCAATCCATCTCACTGAGGAACTTCCTCTCTTTTGCTGACCCTCTACTTTACCAAGAATGATGTCCTTCTCCAGGGACTGATCCCTCTTGGTAACATGTCCAAATTATGTGAGACAAAGTCTCGCCATCCTTGCTTCTGAGGAGCACCCTGGCTGTACTTCTTCCAAGACAGACTTGTTCATTCTTCTGACAGTATGGTATATTCAATATTCTTCACCAACACCGTAACTCAAAGGCATCAATTCTTCTTCAGTCTTCCTTAGTCATTGTCCAGCTCTTGCGTGCATATGAGACCACTGAAAATATCATGGCTTGGGTCAGGTGCATCTTAGTCCTCAAAGTGACATCTTTGCTTTTTAACACTTCAAAGAGGCTGTTTGCAGAAGATGTGCCAAATGCAATACGTCGTTTGATTTCTTGACTGCTGCTTCCATGAGCATTGATTGTGGGTCCGAGTAAAATGAAATCCTTGACAACTTCCATATTTTCTCCATTTATCATGATGTTGCTTATTGGTCCAGTTGGGAGGATTTTGTTTTCTTTATGTAGAGGTGCAATCCATACTGAATGCTGTAGTGTTTGATCTTCATCAGTAAGTGCTTCATGTCCTCTTCACTTTCGGCAAGCAAGGTTGTGTCATCTGTTTATCACAGGTTGCTAATGAGTCTTCCTCCAATCTTGGTGCCTTATTCTTCATATAGTCCAGTTTCTTGGATTACTTGCTCAGCATACAGATTGAATAAGTATGGTGAAAGGATACAACCCTGACACACACCTTTCCTGACTTTAAACCATGCGGTATCCCCTTGTTCTGTTCGCATGACTGCCTCTTGGCCTAAGTACAGGTTCCTCATGAGTAAATTAAGTGTTCTGGAATTCCCATTCTTCAAAATGGTGTCTATAAGCTGTTATGGTCTACAGAATCAAATGCCATTGTTTAGTCAATGAAGCATAGGTAAACATCTTTCTGGTATTCTCTGCTTTCAGCCAAGATCCATCTGACATCAGCAATGATATCCCTCATTCCATGTCCTCTTCTGAATCTGGCTTGAACTCCTGGAAGTGCCTTGGCAATGTACTGCTGCAACCGCTTGTGAATGATCTTCAGCAAAATTTTACTTGCGTGTGATATTAATGATATTGTTCAATAATTTCTGCATCTGTTGGATCACCTATCTTTGGAATGGACAAAGATATGGCTCTCTTCTAGTCAATTGTCTAGGAAGCTATCTTCCAGATTTCTTTCCTTTTGTTTTTTTACTGTGTTTTAGGTGAAAGTTTACAGAGCAAATTTCTCATTAAACGATTAATACACACATTGTTTTATAACATTGGTTGCCAATCCCACGATGTGTCAACAACACTCTCCCCTTTTGGTTCACATTTCCAATTGTCTACGTATCCTGTTCCTTCCTGCCTTCTTGTCTTTGCTTTTGGGCTGGTGTGCACATTCAGTCTTGAATCCATGGTTGAACTACATGTACTATTGTTTGTTTTATAGGTCTGTCTAATCTTTGGCTGAAGGGTGAACTTCAGGAATGACTTTAGTACTGAGTTAAAAGGGTGTCCGGGGACCATACTCTCCGGGTTTCTCCAGTCTCTGTCATACCAGTAAGTTTGATCTTTTTTGGTAAGTTTGAGTTTTGTTCTATGTTTTTCTCCAGCTCTGTTCAGGACCTTCTATTATGATCCCTGTCAGAGCAGTCAGTGCTGGTAGCTGGGCACCATCTAGTTGTGCTGGACTCAGTCTGGTGGAGGCTGTGGTAGTTGTGGTCCATTAGTCCTTTGGAATAATCTTTCCCTTGTGTCTTTGATTTTCTTCATTCTCCCTTGCTCTAGATGGGGTGGGACCAGTAAACTTACCTTAGATGGCCACTCACAAGCTTTTAATACCCAGACACTACACACCATCTCTTAGAGCCTGGCAAAGTGTGATATTAATCAATATAAAGAGAGAAATCAGGATCTGAAAAACAGAAAAACACAGATTTATAGCCATATGGATAAACATGTTTCTTTAATTGTTACGCAAATTGATTCTGAGTGTCCTAGCACCCATAGCAATAAGGTGAAATACAATCCATTATTTAAATCTTGGTTTCTGAAGGGAAGAAGCATACCAGTTCAGAAGTAAACTTCGTGCTAACACTGAATTCCAAATGGAACTCAGAGACAGTGCAATGAATAACTTATTGATTAATGTCTTCAATAACATTTTACAGCAAATACTGTAGTGATTTAATATGGCAATTAGAGCAACTTTTGTTAAAAACCCAAAGTAGAAAATTAAAATGTAATGCAATAAAAATGATATGATAGACTAAGTAAATATGTCCCAATTTGTAGTCTTATGGAATTCATAAAGAAATTATTAAATATCTAATTTGTGCAAGGTACTGTCCTAGGCACTGTAAAGGAAAACATAGATGAATTAGACTCAATCCTTGTTCTCAAGATGCTTACTAGTTAGTAAGGATGGAAGTGGAGATAAGAAAACGATAACAAGAACTATGATCAAAGGAAGCTCTCATAAGCCCCAAAGGAAGATATAAAATGCTCTGGAGGTTCAAAGGAAGGAAAGATGTGTTTCTTAAACACATCAAATTCAGCTCTACCTTGTGGCTTTTGCTCTTCCCTATGCCTAGAATGTTCTTCTTCCCACTCTACTGCATAACTCCTCCTCTCCCTTTAGGTCTTAGCTTACATTTTGACCTCCTTGGATGACTACCCTCTATGATTCTCTTTCTCAGCCCCTTGTTTCTTTTCTTCATAGTATTCATTACAATTATTTCATTTATTTGCTCATTTACTTAATTTTTGTCTGTCTCCCCATGTAGAATATAAGCTCCATGTAGACAGGACTATGTCTGTCTTATTTGCCATTGTGTCCTTGATGCCTAGAAAAGTGTCTGGCACATAGTAACCCCAAAACAAACCCAGTGCCGTTGAGTCATTTTTGACTCATGGCAAATCCATCTGTTTCCAAGTAGAACTGTGCTCCATGGGGTTTTCTAGGCTGTGACCTTTCAGAAGCAGATCACCAGGCCTTCCTTCTGAGGCACCTCTGAGTGAGTTTGAACCACCGACTTTTTGGTTAGTAGTTGAGCATTCAACCATTTGTGCCACCCAGGGAACTATGACACATAGTAGGCTTTCAATATGTATTTGTTGAATGAATGTGTGAATGAAGAAAAGATCACATTTGGTTGGTAGGACCAGGACAGGCTTCAGGAGAGTAAGGAAACCTTAAAAGCTGGATAGGTTGTAGGTGAGGGTAGGGGAAGAGATGTTCTAAATAGAAAGAAAAGTATAAGCAAAGATTTTGTGCCTAAAAAATGCAAAGCATTTTCTGAGAGCAATAAACACTATTTCTTTGACTGCAAGATGTACACGGAAACCCTGGTGGTGTAGTGGTTAAGAGCTATGACTGCTAACCAAAAGTTCAGCAGTTTGACTCCACCAGGCACTCCTTGGAAACCGTATGGGGCTACTCTGTCCTATAGGGTCGCTATGAGTCAGAATCAACTCGACGGCAATGGGTTTGGTTTTTTTTTTTTTTTAAGATGTATACTTCATTTTCCTGCACCAGTCCACCAGTACCATTTTAACATTTTCGAATCTGCATAATCGTTATGTGTTTTATAATCGCTATCTGAATGTACAACGGTTGTTTCTTTTTTCTCTAAAATGTTATTTAATTGATGATATATCTTATGGTCATCAGTTGCATTTTAGAAAGGAGAAAACAAAGTAATTCAGTTTTACTGGAACATAGAATATGTGTAGGGGAACTGAGGGGAGTAGCACTAAAAAGTTCTGTTGCAGAATTTCTACTGTAGGCATATAAAAAGATCAGGGTGGTGAATTTATTTGATACTTAATTTAGTCAGCGATGGGAAAGAGTACTAACAGAAATTGTAATATGATATTATCTCCCAAAAGAGTTGTAAAAATATTTCTATAGAGTGATATTTTTTCCCTTGGCCATTTACATTTTTAAATTTAACCTCAAGACAAAAACTTCTCTCTACAAAGCCCAGCAGCATCCTTACCAGACTGAGCTGTTTAAGGGCAGGGATTGTGTCTCCAGCAACTATGACAGTGCCTGATGTGTTTTAGAGGTTCCATAAATATCTGTGGAATGTTACATTAATAAACAATTGGTGAATGTATGATAAATTTTTTTTACCATTATTTATAAGAAAAAAATTATTAAATAGATAATGGAGGTGAAGACAATGGTGAGTTTTGAGGCCAAATGATGGTTTAGCTTAGTTAATTATGTTTGCCTTGAGCATTGTATTCTTTTAAAGAATTATCTACATAAGATCAAATTGCTAACAGCAACTCAAAAGGTTAGATGAGAAGCTTAGGAGGCAGTGAGTCTATGTTAATGGTGGTGGAATAATTTGGAAAAGAATAACAAGAATGGTTGTACCACTTGAAGAATGTAATCAGTGCCACTAAATTGAATATGTAGAAATTGTTGAAATGGTCTATCTTTTGTTGTGTATATTTTTATTACAAAATAGAAAATAAAAAATAGCAATAATAAAAATATTTTTGAGGCCAAACAGAGTTAATCTAGGAAAAGGCTTTGGAGGAGAAGAGTGTTTAACCACCGTTTGGAAGCAGGGGTGAGAGACAAGTTGACAGAGAGGAGACATAAATATTCTACTTGGGGAAACAGGACACTTAAGTCAGTTTTATGCAGAAAATATCAGAATATGTGTGAGAGCCAGAGAGTATGCCAGGGAGAATGAAGTGTACCAAGGGAGGAAAGGGAAAGGAGGAAGAGGTTAGCCATGGAGCCAGCAATGACCTGAATCTGTCATGACTCACTTTTACTGAAAGTTATGCGTCAGAAAATATGAATGGATGGTGTTATGGGTTGAATTGTGTCCCCCCAAAAGATATGCTGAAGTCCTAACCCCCGGTACCTGTGAATGTGACTTATTTGGGAATAGTGTCTTTGCAATTGTTATTATTTAAGTTAACACGAGGTCATACTGGAGTAGGATAGACCTTAATCCAATATAATTGGTGTCCTTATAAGAAGAGGAGAAGAGACACAGAGACATGCAGAGGGAAGGTGGCCATGTGACAATAGAGACAAAGTTTGGAGTTAAGCTGCCACAAGCCAAGGAACACCTAGGACTACCAGAAACGAGAAGAAACAAGGAAGGATCTTTTCATAGAGACTTCAGAGACAGCATGGCCCTTCCAACACCCTGAATTCAGACGTGTAAACTCCAGAACTATGAGACAATAAATTTCTGTTGTTTTAAGCCACTTACTTTGAAGTAATTTGTTACAGCAGCCTGAGGAAACTAATACAGATGTTTACATGTAAATGATGCCTTTTCCTGGCAATTAGCCTTTCCTGATGACATGTCCAAAGTAACTGAGCTGAAGTCTCACCATCCTTGCTTCTAAGGTGCATTCTAGTTGTATTTCTTCTAAGACTGATTTGTTCATTCTTCTGAAAGTCTACAGTATATTCAATATTCTTTGCCAACACCTGATGACAACTAACAACAACAACGTGTGGTTATTGAAGTCACTCAGAATGTAGGCAGGATCCCTCTCACACTTGTCACCAATAATCTCCATGACACTAAACATGGGATATTTTCAGTCCTCTGTATACTTGAACTTCCAGTAGCATCTGACTCTATAAACCTCTCTTTACTTTTACTTTACTCTTCCCTTGGCTTCCACAACACTAGGTAGGTTTTCCTCCTACCTCCCTGACATTGATTTCTCTGCTTCCTTTCAGGATCTTCCTCCTTCACTCTGCCATTCAACTCTAATGAGTTCCCTAATAATTCGTCCTCCATGGAAGCAGCAGTCAAGAAATCAAATGACCTATTGCACTCGGCAAATCCGCTGCAAAAGATCTCTTTAAAGTGTTAAAAAGCAAAGATACTACTTTGAGGACTAAGGTGTGCCTGACCCAAGCCATGGTGTTTTCAATGGCCTCATATGAATGCGAAAGCTGGACAATGAATAAAGAAGACTGAAGAAGAATTGATGCCTTTGAATTACAGTGTTGGTGAAGAGTATTGAATATACCAGAAGAACAAACAAGTCTGTCTTGGAAGAAGTACAGCCAGAATGCTCCTTAAAACCGAGGGTGGTAAGACTTCGTCTCATACTTTGAGCATGTTATGAGGAAGGACTAGTCCCTGGAGAAGGCCATCATGCTTGCTGAAGTAGATGGTCAGTGAAAAAGAGGAAGACCCTCAACGAGACAGATTGACACAGTGGCTGCAACAATGTGTTCAAACAGCAACAATTGTGGGGATGGCTCTGGACCTGGCAGTATTTTGTTCTGTTGTCCATAGGGTCGCTATGAGTGGGAACCAACTTGACGGCACCTAACAACAATACTTAGCCCTAGCTCCCTTTCTCCTCTTACTCTCTACATTTTCCCTAGGCAACCTCACCCAAGACCATGGCTTCCCTTCCTGTTTGTATGTCTATTTGAATGTTTCTGCCTGTGCAGCTTCAGAGGAGAGGGAGGAATGGGGCAGGGAGGGAGGAAGGAGGACATATGCCTTACCCGTCAGATCAGTAGAATCAACGCTGGTGAACAAAGGGGCGACAGATGTCTCAGCCAGATTGCTCCACATCTGGATCAGGAGTTTAAGTATGATTTGAAAGGCACCGGGCCAAAACAATGTTTGAGGAAGTTGACTCGTGCTGTGACTTCACAGAAAAGAATGGAGGAAGGATAAGCTATGGCAGCAGTTCAGCCACAAGGTGACTAGAATCCAGGATGTCTTTGACTATAGAAATGGATTTGAAGGAAAGATAGGTTTATAATGAAAAATTGGCACAGACTGGTAGTTGAAATTGTAGGAATAAAAAAAGTGATAAACAGTGAAGCTAATGTTTTATGGAAGGTTTTGCCTACAGATGCAACATGCAATTGTTAAATTTTGTTTACTTTGTTGTTGTTGTTGAGAATATATACAGCAAAATATACAGCAATTCATAGTTTCTACATGTACAGTTCAGTGACATTGATTACATTCTTTGAGTTGTGCAACCATCCTCACCCTGCTTCTCTGAGTTGTTCCTCCACAATCAACATAAACTCACTCCCCCCTAAGGTTCCTATCTAATCTTTCAAGATGCTGTTGTCAATATGATCTCATATAGATAGTTCTTAAAAGAATGTAATGCTGAAGGTGGTCATGCAATCTTTTTGCTAGTGCTTTAAGTAAAGAGAGCACTCCTGCTGAAGATAAACAAGAAGACCCAGTTAGACCATTGTGATATTTTCCTACCCGTTCCTTCTTTCTCTTTCTACTTCATCCTCTAAGGCTGAAATCTGTGCAAAATTCAGAAAAGGATGGATAAAACAGGTCAACAACAGAGTCTTATGCATATATGTGTGTATGTGTATATATAATTGTATATACATATATGTATATATAGTCCCTCTCTGTTTTCCTTTTTTATTGGTATTTTTGGTTCATAAAAACCTCACCCTTACCCTGCTTCCCCCACCCTTCAAAAATAACCAGCTGCCGTTGAGTCAACTCCAACTTATGGCAACCCATCTGTATCAGAGTAGAACTGTGCTTTATAGGGTTTTCAATGGCTGATTTTTCAGAAGTAGATCACTAGGCTTTACTTCTGAGTCATCTCTGGGTGGGCTCAAACCTCCAACCTTTCAGTTAGCAGCCAAGTGCAGTTAACTATTTACAGGACCCAGGGACTCCCCCCTTCAAAAATAGCCTTGTTCTAGTCCTTTATAATTATTTTTGACATACTTCCTGAGCTTAAAAAACAAAACTCAAAAAAGGAACATGCATTTTCTTTTTAGAAGCCCTGGTGGCACAATTAATTGCTTGGCTACTAACCAAAAGATTGGTGGTTCGAACCCACCCTCGGCTCTGTGGGAGAAGACCTGGTGATCTGCTCCCATAAAGATTACAGCCAAAAACCCTATGGAACAGTTCTACTCTGTCACATGGGGTTGCTATGAGTCAGAATGGACTTAATGACACCTAACAACAGCAACAACAACAATTTTCTTTTTGTACCTAGCCTTAAAAATACAAAGGATTAGTGTTACAAGTCAAGCGTATAAGAAAAACCAACCAACAAACCTTGATTATTAATAATGGCCAAATAAGGATATTAGGCAATGTCTCCAATAAAGTATAATCCTTGTCCTATAACTTTAATATAACAAATATAGAGTAACTAGTATAGAGAGGTTTTTATTTGCTTATTTGTTTGTTTATATTACTCCTTCTTCAGGTGACAGTACTCCAAGTTTGTTTGGGAAACTATTGGAGACAGTCTGTTGCACTATTAACCGAGCCAGCAAAACAAAGAGGTAGGTACATGAGCCAAGCTAGGTCAATCAGATGCTTGCTCCCAGGAATCTGAATCTTGAGCAGAGGAATAAAAAGACTGAAAAAGATCACTTTCTGCTTGCTATCTGGATCACCATGGTCTTTGTCTTTTCTGAGACTGATTATCCAGCTGAGCTTTCCATTCTATAAGCTAGCACATAGACTAGAAAACTCCTTCTCTGCCTACCTTAGCTAGTTTCCTGTGCTTCTCATCAGAATTTTTTTTTTTTTTTTGGAATGCTTACAAGTGCGAGGCACTTTTCTAAAGGCTTTGTGAGGATGATGTCATTCGAGCTTCACAATTATTATTACCATTTTACAGATGACAATGGGCCTTAAAAAATTAAGTAACTTGTCAAAAATCACACAGCTAGTGAGAAATGGAGCTGAGATTTGAACTCAGGTGGTGTGATCCCTGGTCTTCAGTATCTTATCTCTGGGGAAGAATTCTTTAGGAAACTCATTAAGTGGACCTTTTTGCAATGAAGGCGTCCCTAGGTGGTGCAAATGCTTAACATGCTCACTGTTAACCAAAAGAAAGGCCTGGTGATCTACTTCCAAAAAATCAGCCATTGAAAACCCTATGGGCCACAGTTTTGCTCTGACACACATGGGGTTGCCATGAGTCAGAGTTGACTCGAAGGAAACTGGTTTTGGTTGGTAATAAAAGTAGGGGGCAGGGATCTGAGGCTAGATGGGAGAAGTTGAGACAAAGGGAACTAAATTGCTTTCTGTAATAAAGTAATAGGGTCTTGAGAGTGCTCTCTGACATTTAAAGAGAGGTTTAAGGAGTCTGAGACTCAGAGAAAGCTATTGATGTTAGAATAAGAGTGAGTCCTTGCAAAGGCAGGAGCCTGGAGTCTAAGGAGAGAGAAGCCAGTGTGTCTGTTAAGATGTTTTTGGTTGTAAGTAACAGAAAACTGAGCTCAACGTGGCATAAACAATAAAAATATTATTCACAAGGAGTACAGAGGTAGGAATGTTCAAGATAAAATATTTTGGTGGGCTAACAATAATAATAAAGACAAGTTTTTTTTTCCTCTTTCTTTTTTTCTTCTTTTCTTTCTTTCAAGCTCTTTGTTGTGTTCTTTGTCCTCAGATAACCCCATCATGGTTGTAAGATGGACACAGCTGTTCATGCATCACCTCTGAACAGGACAGTACTTGGAGGAAGAGACTATTTCTTTCTGTGTGTCTCTCTTGGGAGAGGGGAACCTTTCCTAGAAGCAGCCCAAATTTCCTTTCATGCCTCATTGGCCAGATTACATCACATGTCCATGCCTAAACCAACCATTGACAATATAATTACTAAGACCAATCAGGATGCAGCCCTCAGACCTGTCTGAGACATGTGGTGCATGGAAAACAATGGATTTCTGAACAAAATCAAGGCTGCACAAGAAGGTACAGAGAGAATTGGAGTGAACACTGTGTAAGTAATCAACAAAATCTACTACATACAGTAAGAGAGTCTCTGAGGCCAGTGAACTTCGGGAACTGTGATGATTATTGCAGACTGTAGAGCCAGAAAGACTTGCGTTTGAATCATGACTCCTTAACTTGCCAGCTGTATGACAGTGGGTGTAAGGATGTTGTAAATATTAAATAAAATAATGCATGTAAAATTCTTCGCACAGTTTCTGACACATAGTAAGTGCTCAATAATTTTTAATTATTTGATTATATTTTATATAGAACTTTTACTCATTTTCTGTTCTAAGCTCAATTATCCTCTATTTTTCCAGATGTTTAGTAAAAATTCATTATATGGAACAGCCTTATGTTAGAGGTACTAAAAGGAACAAAGAAGTTATGTGCCTTTATGGAGAAAAGCAGTGTTAAGAGAGGACATAAATTGCAGGAAACAAGATGGTGAGAGGGGATTAAGAATTGAGCTGGGAGTAAGATTTGGAGCAAGAAATTATAGACTCAGTAAATTTGAGTGTTCTTCTCAGGAGAGCAGAGCTACGTGCAATGGGAGCTTGATTTACTCTAATACTAGAGGGATGGGTGGAGCATTTGGGTTACACATACATTTAGAAAGAATGATGAATAACACTGACACTAAGCTCTGTAGGAACTCATAAGAAAGAGGAATCACTGTGAATTACAGTGGTCAGGAAAGGCCTCACATGATGTGTGAAACTTAGAGAATTTAAGATTCAGCAAAGGGAAGACGAGAGCTTTCTAGATAGAGAGAGTGATAAGAACAAAGTGGTAGAATCAAGAACATGCAAAAGATACACAAATACCAAATGGGGTTATTGCAATGGTCAAAGTGTGCTATAAAGGTGGAACTAGTTAAAAATTATTTTCAAAACAATTTTGACCAATAGAGACTCAAATTCAAAATATCAGTTATTCAAATTTGTCAGTTTTCTAAAAAACATGGCACAAATGTAAAGTCATAAAATTATTTAACCAGTAGTTGACTAGCATGAGAAAATGTTAATCTAGACATAAGTAATAAGAATAACAACTACTTACTGAATGCTTAATCAGTAGATATTGTCATGTCATCAAATCGCCAATCACTACTGTTTCTTCTAAAATATATGAGGTAAAAGGTAAAGAACAAGGTACAGAATAAGTTTTTGAAGTGTGCAAGTGATATGATTAGTGACTAATCTGGCTACCATCTCCAGGATGTGTTGGAGTGAGGAGAGACAAGACAGGAGACCAACTGGGAAGCCTGAGATTCCAAGCATGAGGTAATAAGGACTAAGGGCTAAGATGTGCTATAAGAATGAAAAAAGAAAAGACGGGGTGGATTTGGCAGATGTCTAGACCTGCACTGATTCTTTAAGCTGTCAGCACTACCCCTGCCTCACACAGTCATGACCACATTAAGGCAGGCCTCCACGAACTCACCAGACACACCCTCAGTCCTGAACATTTTCCCAACCTGTTTCCCACACTGCCTTCTGATGTGCTCTTGGACCCCTTCTCCCACTTACTGCTTCACCTCACTCTTCGCACTTCACCTGACATTGCTTCCCTGGTTACTTACTTGGTTTCTACCATGTATAGGATGTTTTCAGCTACAAGAAACAAAGCCTGACAAATAGTGGCCTAAGACCATCAGGATATTTGTTGTTTACTTAACAAGAAGCCTGTCTCAAGGTTGGTTTGGTAATTCAACGATGTTATCAAGAATGCTGATTTCACCGTGTCTCCTCAGTGATACTTTAAAGTGTTAAAAAGCAAAGATGTCACTTTGAAGACTAAGGAGCGCCTGACCCAAGCCATGGTATTTTCAGTCACCTTATATTTATGTGAAAGCTGGACAATGAATAAAGAAGACCAAAGAAGAACTGATGCATTTGAATTATGGTGTTGGCAAAGAATACTGAATATACCATGGACTGCCAGAAGAATGAACAAATCTATCTTAGAAGAAATACAAAGAGAATGCTACTTAGAAGTGAAGCTGGTGAGACTTTGTCTCATCTACTTTAAACATGTCATCAGGAGGGACCAGTCTTTGGAGAAAGACATCATGCTTGGTAAAGTAGAGGGTCATTGAAAAAGAGGAAGACCCTCGACAAGATGGAATGACACAGTGGCTGCAACAATGGGCTCAAACATAGCAATGATTGTGAGGATGGTGCAGGACTGGGCAGTGTTTCCTTCTGTTGTACAAAGGGTCGCTATGAATTGGAACCAACTTGATGGCACCTAACAACAACCGTCTCTGTGAGCCAGCAGTGTCTCCCCTTGTGATTGTAAGATGGCTGCAACTGCTCTAGCAGTAAAGAAAGATACAACTCCTGGCACAATAGTATCCAAGCTGGAAGTAAGGAAAGGAAGACAAAAAGGATTTTCTCCTCCCTCTCCTCTTTTTTATCAGACAATAAAGTCTTTCCCTCAAGCCCTCAACCAACTTCTGATATAGCACTGGCCAAGTCTGGGTCATACGCCCACTCATAGACCAAACACCTGCAAAGGAAACTGGGTTCAACATGATTGGCTCAAACCAGTCATCACTCATACCACGTGCTGGGCATTTTTTTCCTGAATAAAGTTAGGGCTTGGTTAGCAGGCAAGAAGGGGGAATCGTAGTTGAGTAAGCAATTCTGAGTGTCTGCCACGCACAATGACCACAGAACCTCAGCTGATCTGTATATAGCTTGTCCAGTGTAATCACTTCTTACTTAGCTGCTGCAACCCCATCCTCAGTTCTTCCATCCCCTACCTTTCCTACTACCCTAAAGGGAAAGGACAGTTCTTGTTCTGGTTTTCCCTGAATCTTGAAACAAGGAAGATGTAGACAATAATCATTACAAAAGAAGAACTGACTGGACATGGCCATTGCCTGCATCTGTGGGGCTAGGCTGAATGACATTATAGGATATTTGTTGTTCTTACTGCCATTGATTCCAACTCATGGCAACTCCATGTGTGTCAAAGTAGGACTGTGCTCGACAGGGTTTTCAGTGGCTGATATTTTGGAAGTAGATCTCCAGGAATTTCTTCTGAGGCACCTCTGGGTGGACTCAAACCTCCAACCTTTCAGTTAGCAGCCGAATGCATTAACTGTTGTACCACCCAAGGACTTTATAGGTTATTAGTGAGGTCATTTGAGCCTCTGTTATAGTTTTACCTTATATATAAAGATTTGGGAATTTATCTCTTTTGTTTTTAATCCTGTAATATGTCACATTGTTGGATTTTAAGGGGGTGGATAATATAAACATCAAGGATTAGGGAAAAACAGTTTGAAGAAGAGCAGAAAGAAGAATAGAGCATGCCAATGTGTCTGCAGATGACAGAGTCTTTGTAAGCCTCTCTCTTATTATCGTCTCTTTTTTGTGGTTCATTTGACAGTAAAATTTCCCTCAGTGTTTTGGCATGGATAAACCTTGGCAATGTCTCTTTGAAAAAATAATTATCATGTATTTTTTCTTGTTAAAGCCAAGCAGATTTTTTAAATGGTTATAGCTCTGGAGTATTCATTAGTAAAATCTATTAGGTGTTTAAAAAGTGGGTATCATTAGAGCTCTGTAATGTAGCTAATTCCACTCCACTGACCTCTGCATCTACTTTCTTATTGTTCTTTATTCCTACAGCTCTAATTACCATAAATATAAAAGGGGCATACATTTCCTGTTCTTTTAGAAGTTTTTTGCTTTATTCCACCCCCGATTCTGTGCTGCTCTGTCCTTACAAACATAGCCGTTAGCCTTCATGCCCTGGGATTTATTTTTGATTTTCAAGGAACAAGAAGGCAGATGACTAGGAGGGGCCAACCCTCTCTGACCTGGTGGGCTTCTCCATCTATTTACCCCAAAATAGGTTGTTATACATCATTCCAAGTCATATTTATGTCAGGGCTTTTCATTATGCTAAATAAAATCAGTAAGAAAAACTGAGCTCAGTTGAGAACCCTAAGGAGGAAACACTTTTAATTAAAGAGTGACTTTATTTTCTTTTCTTCTGCCCGTCTTTCATAGCCCTTACCTACACACACACATGCCACAGACACATTCTCTTCCTGTTCTCTGGCCACCGTGGATTACTTATCATTCACAGAAAATACCTTAGGCCTCTATAACCAGTTGCCATCACGGTGACTTCAACTCATGGCGATCCCATATGTGTGAGAGTAGAACTGGCTCCATAGGATTTTCAATGGCTGCTTTTTTGGAAGTAGATTGCCAAGCCTTTCTTCCAAGGTGCTTCTGGGTGAACTCAAAACTCCAACCTTTGGGTTAGCAGCCGAGTCTTAACTGTTTGCACCCCTTAGGGACTCCCCAAGCCTGTATACCTTTGCTCCATATATTCCCTGTGCTTGGAAGGGCTGTTTGCCTGGCTATTCGGAGTTATCTTTCAAGCCCTGTTCAAAAGTCAGCTCAGTGTGAGACTTTTCTAGAGCTCACTTCCATCTTCCCTTAAAGGAATATTTAGACAGCTGCTGTCGAGTTGACTCCGACTCCTGGCAACCCTATGTACAGCAGAATGAAATGCTGCATTTTTCTCACAATGGTTGGCATATTTGAGCCCATAGTTGGCCATACCTATGGTGCCCATCTGTCTCACCGAGGGTCTCATTCACTCTTGCTGGCCCTCCACTTCACCAGACAGGATGTCCTCCTCCAGTGATTGTTACACCTTGATGACGTTTCTAAAACAAGCATGTCCAACAGTGTTCTGTTGTGATCCATGAGGTTTTCATTGGCTAATTTTCAGAAGTAGATTGTCAGGCCTTTCTTCCTAGTCTGCCTTAGTCTGGAAGCTCCACTGAAACCTGTCCACCATGGGTGACCCTGCTGGTATTTGAAACACCAGCGGCATAGCTTCCAGCATTAACACGCAAGCCGACAGTATAACAAAATGACAGACAGTTGGTGGGAAGGAATATTTCAACCCTTCTTCTTCTCTGTATACCCATAACAGTTTGTAAATAGCTTTACTCTAACGCTTGTAATGTTGTCTCAGTCCCTGCCTGTCCTGGCCCCGCCGACTACTGGCTGGAGTCCAGCTTCACCCTGGAGAGTGTTTGTTAGAACCAAGGTGCTGCTATCCACTTCCCTGTCAGCCCTGATACTGCTTGGAGACACCAGCTGTGGTACCCCCACCCACAAGGTGGGGCCTTTGGGTACCAACATCAGCCCTCAGCAGCCAAGCTAGCCATGCCTCTTTGGGCATTACAATTGGGACAGCTGACTACTCTTTAGCCTGATTTACTCCCTTCTCCTCACTGCCTTTCTTTACTGCTAGACTGTGAGCTCCTTGAATGTGGGGACTAGACTTTGCAACTTGGAGATGATATAAATTGCAGTATCTCAAGCAGTGATAGTGAAAGTTGTGTTAAAGTCCTCAGTTGAATCTGCTTTGAGTCATGGTGCATAGGGTTCCAAAATAGCAGCTCCAAAGACTGTTCCCTTTGTGAAGATTTCTTCAAAAACAAGCAGCGCACAGAAAAGGAAAAAACAAATGCTCTTGAACATCTGAAATTATATTTAACCTTATACTCATAATAAGAAAAGTAAAATAAAAAAATATGCGGAGATACCATTTTTCACTAAGTAAGTAAGTAAAAAGCAACAACTTTGCTAACACACGCGTTGCTGAGGATAGGCAACAACAGGCACTCCTGTGCCATAGATGCACACACCCACTGACCCAGTAATATCATTTCTGGAAATTGATCCTATAGATACACAGGCATATGTGCAAAACAACGGACATACAATGCTAATTCATTTCTATTTTGTTTGTAATAGCAGAAGTGAGAAACAACTTAAAATTTCATCAGCAATTGTTGTGTGCTGTCAAGTCCATCCTGACTCATAGCGACACAATGTGACAGAGTAGAAATGCCCCATAGGGCATAGGGGTTCCTAGGCTGTAGGTAGCTCTTTTCTCCTGCTAAGCTGCTGGTGGTTTCAACCTGCCAACCTTTGGGTTGGCATCTGAGTGCTTTAACCATTGCGGCACCAGGGCTCCTTTCCAATACCCTTAAAGCGATTAAAAACAAAACAAAACAAAAAACCAAAGAACCTAAATATCTTCCATATGTTAGAATATTATGCAGCCAAAAATGTCATGGAAGTTTTTATGTACGAATATGAAACAATGTATTATTGGGAGAGAAACAGGGTGTAAGACTCGAGGGCGGGGGGAATGGGGATGGCGCAGGGGTACAGATGTAGGAGGGAAGTTTTAATTGTTTATCCTTTTGTGACTTTACATGTTTGAACCATGTGAGTATATTACTTATTTAAAAAAAAAAAATACATAAAAAAGTCCGTTTATAACTATAGAAAACGATGTCTTCTTCCTAACACTTAGCGTTTAGTAGATATTCAGATTTCCTAGAAAACAGAGCCTGAGGCAACAGCTTTACATACCATCATTTTAGAGAGGGGTGTGAGTCCAGGGAACTGAGAACGAAGAGAAAAAGGGAATGAATCAGGGCAGGAAGGAGAGTGAGTACAAGGGGCTGTATTAGTGAGCTGGCCACAGCTTCCCAACAAGACACAGCTGGTGGTTTGGTATCCAGAAAGCCCATAGGAAACACTGTATCTCTTAACTGTTGAGGCCTCCCAGTCTCCTGACTGATTAAATTCTACCCCCTAAAAAACAAAAACAAAAAACAACTAGTCAACTTCAACTCATGGTGACCCCTGGGTGTCAGAGCACAAGTGTGCTCCATTGGGTTTTCAGTGGCAGATTTTTTGGAAGTAGATCACCAGGCCTTCCTAGGCACCTCTGGGTGGACTCGAACCTCCAACCTTTTGGTTAGCAGCCAAGTGCATTAACTGTTTGTACCCTCTAGGGACTCTCCTGAGGGGACATTAATTCCTTTGTCTTACTGTGTCCTACTGTGTTTTCCAGCCCCTCTAGGAAGCCTCTGGTAAAGGCAATATGCACACGCAGCGGTCCCTCCTTATCAGGCGACACTGTACCCAGGGACTCCTCATTCCATCACAATGATGGTGGCAGTGGTGGGAACAGAGGCAGCCAGAGCTTTAAAACTAAAAGAACAGCAGGAGCCATCAGTAGGAAGCATAGCAAGTGTCTGAGGTTTGGGAGTAGAGATCAACTATTGCTGAGCTATCTGGGTGGTACATAAATGATTTCAATACAGTAGGTGCTCAGAAAGGGATTTTTGCTTCTTTTGTTTGTTTGATTGGTTGGTTGATTAAAATAGTCAAGGTATTTCCTGTAAAATCATAAATCTGCGAGGATACAAGAGCCTAACCAATTTAAGTTTCTCAAACCAATGATGATATTCTTGTTGTGCTACGTTATTCTACATTCTACTTCATTTATGTTTATACATGGTTGTGTTTGTACCCCCTTACTACCACATACTTTCAATAAATTAATCTAAAATATGTATTCTACCACCTGTCTGTCAGTTTGTCCTATTGTGGTGGCTTGTGTGTTACTATGATCCTGGAAGCTATGCTACTGATATTTCAAATACCAGCAAGGTCACTCATGGTGGACAGGTTGCAGCGGAGCTTCCAGACTAAGACAGACTAGGAAGAAAGGCCTGGCGATCTACTTCTGAAAATTAGCCAATGAAAACCCTGTGGATCACAACAGAATATTATCACAAACAGAATAGTGTTTGTCTTAGTCATCTAGTGCTGCTATAACGGAAATACCACAAGTGGATGGCTTTAACAAACAAATTTATTTTCTCACAGTTGAGGAGGCTAGATGATGAATTCAGGGTGCTGCTCCTAAGGGAAGGCTTTCTGTCTCTGTCGGTTCTGTGTGAAGGTCCTTGTTCTTTGGCTTTTTGGTGATCTTCATGTGGTGTGGCATCTATCTTCCCCCATCTATGCTTGCCAGCTTGTTTGTTTAATCTCTTTTATATCTCCGAAGAGCTTGACTCAAGACACACCCTACACTAATCCTTCCTCATTAAGATAACAAAGATAACCTATTCCCAGATGGGATTATAACTACAGGCATAGAGGTTAGGATTTACAGCACATATTTTTGGGAGAACAATTCAATCCACGACAATGCTGGAAGATAAGCCATCTAGATTGGAAGGCAGTCTAAGTACACAGTGGCCATAACAATGGACTCAAGCATACCATTGATCATTCAGATAGCATAGGACTGGCAATGTTTTGTTCTGCTGTATAAGGGGTCACCATGAGTTAGAGCCAACTCAACAGCAACTAACAGCAAAATACATATTACCAGATTGAAGATATTATTCTGAATGATGCACAGCATATAAAGAAGTAAGACATAGAATCTTCCTTCTGCAATTATTACAGGAATTCAAGGATTAAGAAGCAATACTGTACAACAAAACAGCACAAGACATGCTCCACCAGTGAAGTGATGAAAGAACAAGTGAGCAATAGAGACAATAAATGCTGCTAGATTTGTGGGACTTCTTTGTGCCTGGAGTTGTCAGGAAAGACTTGATGGGGAAGCAGCAACTTGAAGTGGACTTGAATTATGGACAGTACTTGCAGAGGAGAATAGAAATGGTGAGGACATTTTGGATGACAGCCCAGCCTAAGCCCAAGTTCTGAAACTTGGGATGCCATGTGTAGACTTTGTTTTTGGTAAATAAAAATAGGGTGGTTTGAGACAAGGTAGGTTGGGACTGTGTTGCAAATTCTGTGTTAAAAAATGAAAAGCAACTAAAATTATCCTGTAGTCCAAAGGAAGTCATTGGAATTTTTGAGTAGAGCAGTCACTTGCCCTGTTGTGAATATTTGAGAAACAGATCCTAAAAAACAGCCGCCACTAGGAGACTTGAGAATAAATGACTACAAACTAGTTGCCATTGAGTTGATTCTGACTCATGGCAACCCCGTGTGTGTCATAGTAGAACTGTACTACATAGAGTTTTCCATGGTTTATTTTTTGGAAATAGATTGCCAGGCCTTTCTTCTGAGGTGCCTCTGGTTGGACTTGAACCACCACAGAAGACATTTTCCCCCCATGGAAATGCCTATGGTAAGCTTAGCAAATTCTCAAGGAGCTTATTTCTCTGGAAACAGATCTTGTGCATTTCTGGAGCTTGGTAGATTATCGGGGGGCTGTTTATAAAGAAAATATTTTGGCTTTTGGCTCTCTATCTTTCATAGCAGAAGCATTTTAAAGGTCTGGGTAGTTAAGGAATTCTTAAGTGGCAGGCTTTAAAGTCTGAATTTAGATTAGGTTGGTAAAAAACTCTGAATCCCTGAATGAAAGGTGGAGGCATTATCAGCAGCATCTAGGAGTCTGAGGCCAGCGCCTACCACATCACATCCTCCCCTTTCTGCTATCAGTTGGATACAACAGGAAACTGACGAAGGTGCTAGGCAGTTTCCTTTCTGCTCAGACCTGACTAGTTTCCTCTGCAGCTTGCTCCCAGCTTATTGTAAAGGAAAATCATGAAATACCAGTCAGTTTCCTCCAGTTGGATCAAGCCTAAGGCAAGGAAGGAAAAGCAAATTTCTAAGATTAGTCAATTTCCCTTTGCAGCTATAAAGTTGGTTCAGGGCCTTAGGCTGACCCTTGTCTTTAAATGTTTCTCTCTTACAGCTCAGCTTTACATCATAGGCAAGATAAGGACGTTTGGCAAAGCAAGCAACACGTATTATGTAATTCTTATAGGAAACCTTAGGGTCACTCATGGGAAAGCTGCCCATATACAACAGTTTGACAAGCTTCTTTTAATTGCCCTCTTACTTTTAATCAGACTCATTAGTTCAAGAGAGTAAAAAACATACGGATAATTCTAACTGATATACCCAGCAGCCAAGTTCTTTTGCTACTTTCTCAGTATGATTAAGAAGGAGATATTTCCAAGGAGAACATTTACGCAAAATCAGCAAAGGAATCAAGTTAGTTTAGAGAAAGAGACAGGGTTGAACTATTCCAAAGAGTGATAAATTGTCTTATGTCTTAGTAATAAAATTCAGCTAACCTCAATTTTCTGGGTATGAGAGGGAGACACCATGACCTGCTGAAAAATATAACTAAATGTCTGGCATCTGAGGACTCTGGCTTGCTTTATAGACGTAATTCAACTTGAAAATGGAAGTTACCGTTTAAAATATCTTCTCAGTGAACTTAACAATGTGGACTAACAATACTGTATTGGAGTTCACATTGAAGGAGAGTATATTAGTTTAGCAGCTGGACAATTCTTCCTCATCATATTCTATTTCCTGTTGTTTTAGCTTAACAGCTTTTAATTTCCCTTTGAAAATCTCCACAATTTCTGTAGTTCATATTTGTTATTCAAATAATATTATCATAAATTTCCCTTTTATAAATTAGCATGATTTTAAATATTCATACTGTAGTAATTTCTCTAGTTAAGTCATAAACTGTGATTGCGGAAATGGATGTTGTGGTTAGGTGCTGTCGAGTTGGTTCTGACTCACAGCGACTCGATGTACAACAAAACAGAACACTGCACTGTCCTGCGCCATCCTCACAATCATTGCTATGTTTGAGCTCATTGTTGCAGCCACTATGTAAGTCTGTCTTGTTGATGGTCTTCCTCTTTTTCATTGACCCTCTACTTTACCAAGCATGATGTCCTTCTCCAGGGACTGGTCCCTCCTTCCTGATAACATGTCCAAAGTATGTGAGAGCATTCTGGCTGTACTTCTTCCAAGACGGATTCGTTCACTCTTCTGGCAGTCCATGATATATTCAATATTCTTCGCCAACTCATAATTCAAAGGCATCAATTCTTTTTCAGTCTTCCTTATTCATTGTCCAGCTTTCACATGCATATGAGGCAATTGACAACATCATAGCTTGGGCCAGGTGCACCTTAGTCCTTAAAGTGACATCTTTGCTTTTTAACACTTTAAAGAGGTCTTTTGCTGCAGATTTGCCCAATGCAACGCGTCATTTGATTTCTTGACTGCTGATTCCATCGGCATTGATCGTGGGTCCAAGTAAAATGAAATGCTTGATACTTTCAATATTTTCTCCATTTATCATGATGTTGCTTATCGATCCAGTTGTGAGGACTTTTGTTTTCTTTATGTTGAGGTGTAATCCATACTGAAGGCTGTGATCTTTGATCTTCATCAGTAGGTGCTTCAAGTCCTCTTCACTTTCAGCAAGCAAGGTTGTGTCATCTGCATA
This sequence comes from Trichechus manatus latirostris, assembly GCF_000243295.1. Taxonomy (NCBI): domain Eukaryota; kingdom Metazoa; phylum Chordata; class Mammalia; order Sirenia; family Trichechidae; genus Trichechus; species Trichechus manatus. The sequence continues at coordinate 8,993,564 of NW_004444017.1, forward strand.
AAGCAGATTGTTAATGAGTCTTCCTCCAATCCTGATGCCCTGTTCTTCTTCATACAGTCCAGCTTCTGGGATAATTTGCTCAGCATACAGCATGAATAAGTATGATGAAAGGATACAACCCTGATGCACACCTTTCCTGACTTTAAACCACAAGGTATCCCCTTGTTCTGTTCAAATGACTGCCTC